>NC_051177.1:11207739-11492493 GCF_013339695.2 Rhipicephalus sanguineus
TATATGCGTAAGCAAAACTGAAAAATTTCGGGGGGGGGTTGAACCCCCCAACCCCCCCGCCCTTGGCTACGCCCCTGGCAGGAATGATGGCACTCTTCCCTCAGCAAGGTGCCTTGGCCACTAAAACGGGCTTCAGCCACTTGTATGTGAGTAAGGCTTTTAAACCAAAGCATCCTAATAATTTTTAAACCTTTCCTTTTGTTTCTTCCCTTAACTATGCACACTACCAACCACACCAGTAATTGCTGAACCGTGAATTTCTACATTTTAGATGTTCCATTGGCTCATACCGATTGGAGCTGGCCACGTGCATGGGTATTTTTTAGATTAAAAGCACTTTCTTTTGAATAGTGCCACGGGCGTTTCCTATTATCACCTTTGCTTTATTCGGTTTTCGCCCACAAAGACTGTCAGCAACGCTCAGCGCGAACCACGCCTCATCGTTCGAGAAGCTTCCCGATCATTGTAGATCGTTTTGTTAAGATTGCGCGCAAGACGCGCACACTCAAGCTTATTCTAGAATTTGCGCGACAGCCAGCGATAACGCTGGAATATTCGACGGCACATGTTTAAATGCCGACGTGCTTCACCGCTTGTCAGTTGATCGACGGACGACGCCCTGTTCGCCGCTATCATTGTACAGCGTGTATTGCTGTAGTTCTAGTTCTCATTTTCCGGCCACAAGTTCGGCCAAATAAACAGTTTCACCCTGCAAAGGCCGACTGCTGTCTTCGTCGACGTCACGACCACGTGACATCTGGTGGAGGTGCTGCTTCATGATCCGGACGCCACCGCGGAGCGCTGACCCAAGCCCAAGCCGCGAAGAAGACGACTCTAAGGACAACCCGGTTCCTCGAACCAGCCGCCGGCAGAAGGGACTACAACCAGAGTACGGGCTCCTACCCGAAAACGCCAGGCAGCCGAAGACCGTCACATCGACCGCCGAGACGATGACAGACCCCCTGCCACCTACAACGGTAGTGATGCAACAGCCAAGGGAGCCACCGACTTTCCGTGGATCATCGTTTGAAGACCCGGAGAGCTGGCTGGAGACGTACGAGCGAGTCGCCACCTTCAACCACTGGGACACTGAAGAGAAGCTGCACCACGTCTACTTCTACTTAGAAGACGTCGCGAAGACGTGGTTCGAAAACCATGAATCGAGCCTTCAATCCTGGGACCTCTTTCGGACGACATTCCTCAATACCTTCGCGAGCATCGTCCGCAAGGAAAAGGCCGCTGCTTTGCTAGAGACAAGAGCACAGCTACCGAATGAGACGGTCACTATCTACACGGAAGAGATGACGAGACTTTTCCGCCTGGCCGATGCTGCCATGCCTGAGGAAAAAAAGGTCCGCTTCCTTATGCGGGGAGTGAAACAAGACCTCTTTGCAGGATTGGTGCGGAACCCACCGAAAACTGTCACAGAATTCCTAAAGGAGGCTACAACAATTGAAAAATCCCTCGAGAATAGGACGAAACAATACAACCGCTCAACCCTGTCGACAGGCTACACCGAAGCGCACTCGCTAGGCACCGACGACCTACGGGAAACCATCAGAGCGATAGTGCGGGAGGAGCTGCGCAAGCTGTTGCCTTCAGCGCAGCCTCAAGTGGATTCGATCGCCGACATGGTCCGCGAGGAAATCCAGCAGTCGCTGGGCACCCCCAATGCAGCGCAGCCGCAGCTGCAAGCAATGAACTATGCTGCAGCAGCCCGACGCAACGCCCCCGCTCCTCGTCCACGTCAAGACGCCTCGCCGCCGCAGCAGTTCTGCCGCCAGACGCCGCCGCCGCCATCACCACCAACGCCCTACCGTCCTCCTGTCGCCCAGCGCTATGCCCCGCGCTACGCCCCAAGGAAGACCGACGTTTGGCGCGCCCCTGACAACCGCCCGCTCTGCTACCACTGCGGGGAGGCCGGCCATACGTACCGCCGCTGCCAGTACCGACAGATGGGGCTTCGAGGATTCGCAGTCAACGCGCCGCGCCCGCAGCCAGGCGAACGGCCTCGCGACATCGACGACTACCTCACCGGAACACAGTGGCAAGAACGACGACCTTCCCGCTCGCCTTCGCCGGGCCGCTATATACATGTCACCGCACCGCCGGCAGTACACTGGCCCCAATCGGGGCCGGTCGCCTAGCCCGTATCCGGGAAACTAAGGGCAGCAACCGATGGAGGTGCGGTTGCTATACGACGAAATGCCGAATATCCTCCGCGGCCACCTACGACCACAACGCGACAAGACCTGCACAACACGACGCGAACCAGACAGAACCCTGCCGACGAAACCTCGCAGACCGAAGTAGACCTGACGACGCAACGGGGAAGCAGTGGAACAAACCGACGAAGCCGTGACCCGACGCCACGACCTAACTGCAACGCAAGACGACGAACTAGCGACCTCGACGTTCTTATCGACGGCCACAGCGTCACAGCTCTCGTCGACACCGGAGCCGACTATTCTGTCTTCAGTGGACCGTTCGCCACCAAGCTGAAGAAACTAAAGACCGCTTGGAGTGGACCCGAAATCCGGACAGCTGGAGGCCACCTGATAACGCCGATTGGTGTCTGCACGGCGAGAGTCACCATCAATAACCGGACTTATCCTGCGAGCTTTGTAATCCTACAAAATTGCTCTAGGGACAGGGGCGTAGCCAGAAATTGTTTTCGGGGGGGGGGGGGGGGGGGGTTCAACCATACTTTATGTATGTTCGTGCGTGCGTTTGTATGTGCGCGTGTATATATACGCAAGCAAAAGTGAAAAATTTCGGGGGGGGGGGGGGTTTGAACCCCCCCAACCCACCCCTGGCTACGCCCCTGTCTAGAGATGTGATACTTGGAATGGACTTCCTAAGTGACCACGGCGCCGTCATCGACCTGAGGTCTGAGTCGATAACGCTAACCTCAGACAAAGCGCTCCCGCCCTACGCGACGCCAGGGAACCATGCACTCTGAAGGTGATAGAAGAGCAGGTGACCGTTCCGCCGCGCTCCAGCGTCATTAGAGAGTTTTAGCACTGGGGACCCCAAGCCACCTGCGTACGCACGGTCTTGCGTTCCTTTGTACTCCCAGCCGCATCCACCGAGAATACAAAAGAGCGCAAGGGCCCGCGCGCCCCCAAGCCCGCGGGAACCCAGCACTAAAACTCTCTATTATTTCCGTCGGCACCGCAAAACCTGCGAACCTTGCAGGCGTCATCGAGGGCGATCAGCAACTACTCCTGAACCGTCAAATTTGCGTCGCACGAGGTATAGCCGAACTCCGTGACGGTAGAGCAAAGGTAGTGCTGACAAACTTCAGCCACGAATATAGGCACCTCAACACTGGTACGACGGTCGCCTACATCGACGAATGTGTGGCCGCCAGCAATGCTTCCGCCCTCTTCGATGCTGCCAAACCTGCTTCGACGAATCGAGGTCCCGAACCAGATTTCGACGTCAAACCGAGCCTTGCGAAGGTCAAGCAAGACCAGCTGAAAACCCTGCTCCTGCAATACAAGGACTGCTTCTCGTCGTCATCACGAATTCGACAAAGTCCGGTGGCGAAACACCGAATAATAACGGAGGAAAGTGCGAGGCCCCTCCGTCAGAGCCCCTACAGAGTTTCGACTCGAGAGCGCGACGCAATAAAGGAACAAGTCGACGAGATGCTACGCGACAACGTCATCCAGTCGTCCAAGAGTCCGTGGGCGTCACCCGTGGTGTTAGTGAAGAAGGACGGGACACTGCGCTTCTGCGTTGATTATCGGCGCCTGAACAAAATCACGAAGAAGGACGTGTACCCCCTCCCACGAATAGACGACACCCTAGATCGACTACACAACGCGACGTACTTTTCGTCGATGGACCTCAAGACCGGCTATTGGCAGATCGAAGTAGACAAAAGAGACCGAGAAAAGACCGCTTTTATAACGCCCGACGGCCTCTTTGAGTTCAAGGTCATGCCCAGGGGCGTAGCCAGAAATTTTTTTCGGGGGGGGGGGGGGGGTTCAACCATACTTTATGTATGTTCGTGCGTGCGTTTGTATGTGTGCGTGCCTATATACGCAAGCAAAACTGAAAAATTTCGGGGGGGGGGGGGTTTGGACCCCCCCCCCCCCCTTGGCTACGCCCCTGGTCATGCCTTTCGGTCTTTGCTCGGCACCTGCGACGTTCCAGCGCGTCATGGACACCGTGCTGGCCGGATTGAAGTGGCAGACGTGCCTTGTGTATTTAGACGACGTCGTCGTGTTTTCCTCGACATTCGACGAGCATCTCCGGCGGCTTGAGGCAGTACTTCAAGCAATCAAGGCCTCTGGACTGACCCTGAAGCCAGAAAAGTGCCGATTCGCGTACAACGAGCTCTTGTTTCTGGGTCATGTGATCAGCAAGTCTGGAGTGCGCCCAGACCCGCGGAAAACAGCTGCCATCGCCGACTTCGCGCCTCCCATAGACAAGAAGGCCGTGCGCCGATTTCTCGGCTTATGCGCCTATTACAGACGCTTCGTCAAAAACTTCATCGCCGAACCACTGACGCTTCTCACGAAGGCTAACGTGGAATTCAGGTGGGAAACGGAGCAAGTGCAAGCATTTGAGGAACTTAAACGACGCCTGCAGACGCCACCCCTACTAGCGCATTTCGACGAT
Source organism: Rhipicephalus sanguineus (assembly GCF_013339695.2). Lineage (NCBI taxonomy): Eukaryota > Metazoa > Arthropoda > Arachnida > Ixodida > Ixodidae > Rhipicephalus > Rhipicephalus sanguineus. The sequence continues at coordinate 11,212,372 of NC_051177.1, forward strand.
TGCGCCGATACGGAAATACACACTGACGCAAGCAGCTTAGGATTCGGTGCCGTCCTTGTGCAAAAACTGACGGGCTTGAAAGGGTTATCAGTTATGCTAGCCGGTCACTATCCAAGGCGGAAGCCTACTATTCCACAACAGAAAGGGAATGCCTTGCCATCATCTGGGCTACGTCAAAGTTTCGCCCCTACCTTTATGGCAGGCCCTTCAAAGTTGTCAGTGACCATCACGCCTTATGTTGTCTAGCTAACCTGAAGGACCCTTCAGGTCGTCTCGCACGATGGAGTCTGAGGCTTCAAGAATTCGACATTACCGTCGTGTACAAGTCCGGACGAAAACACTCTGACGCCGACTGCCTCTCTCGTGCCCCCGTCGACGCACCGTCGCAAGACGACGACGATGACTGCTTCCTCGGAAGTATAAGTGCCGACGACTTCGCCGAAAGGCAACGAGCCGACGCGGAAACGGGAGGCCTTATGGAGTACCTCGAGTGCAAGACCGCCGTTGTTCCGAAGGTATTCAAGCGAGGACTGCCGTCGTTTTTCTTACAGAACGGCGTTCTCCTGAAAAAGAACTTCTCGCCACTTCGAACGGACTACCTTCTTGTCGTGCCCTCATCATTGCGACCAGAAGTCCTCCAGGCCCTACACGAGGACCCGACGGCTGGACACCTCGGTGTTTCCCGCACGCTCGCCAGAATACAGGAAAAATACTACTGGCCACGCCTTGCTGCCGACGTGCCGAGATTGCCAGCGACGGAAGACACCGCCGACTAGGCCAGCGGGACTTCTGCAGCCAATCGAACCACCTCACCGGCCGTTCCAGCAAATCGGGATGGACCTACTGGGGCCGTTCCCGACGTCGACTTCCGGCAACAAGTGGATCATCGTAGGGACTGACTACCTCACCCGCTACGCCGAGACAAAGGCCTTGCCCAAAGGCAGTGCCGCCGAGGTAGCCAAATTCTTCGTGGAGAATATCGTTTTGCGTCATGGCGCCCCAGAGGTCCTTATCACTGACAGAGGTACCGCCTTTACTGCGGACCTAACTCAGGCGATCTTCAAGTACAGCGAGACGAGCCACCGCCGCACCACCGCCTACCACCCGCAGACCAATGGCCTCACCGAGCGTCTAAATAAGACCATCGCCGACATGCTCGCCATGTACGTCGACGTTGAGCACAAGACGTGGGACGCCGTCCTTCCGTACGTGACCTTCGCTTACAACACGGCTGTCCAAGAAACGACGCAGATGACGCCGTACAAGTTGGTCTACGGAAGGAGCCCGGCGACGACGCTCGACGCCATGCTACCCAACGTCACCGACGAAGAAAATGTCGACGCCGCCGCTTACTTACAACGTGCCGAAGAAGCTCGACAGCTGGCCCGCCTGCGCATCAAGACACACCGACAGCCGTCGCTACAAGATTCGACGACACTTCGTCGAGTACCAGCCCAGCGACCGTGTCTGGGTCTGGACGCCAATACGACGACGCGGACTGAGCGAGAAGCTTCTTCGACGATACTTCGGACCGTACAGGGTACTTCGACGCCTCGGCGCGCTCGACTACGAGGTTGTCCCTGACGGCATTACGAACTCTCAGCGGCGTTGTGCACGACCTGAAGTCGTCCATGTCGTGCGCCTCAAACCATATTACGCGCGTTAGCGAATCTGAGGACTCATTTTGCTTTATTGTTTATCGTACTTTGTTGCTTTATTCTTGTTATTTATTCGCAATGCCCGTAGACTGTCGCGTCGCCAAGCGGAATTCAGGAGCGTCCTCTCGAGGAGGGTTAGTAGACGACAAAATGGCAGCACTACGCAGTCGCTCCCTTGTTCGGCTGTGCTAGCCTCAGTGTTAACGCGTTGGCAAGGAAGGAACACTACGACTTTGCATGTTCCCTGCATCAGTGAACAAACTGGGCCCTCCGTGACACTAGAAATTTGATTCGTTCTTGCGAGACGCGAAGTTTTCGTGAAAATACGTGGCAACTCGCGCTTTCAATGCTAGCCCACAGCGTACACATACTATCAGCTTCGCGAGGCTTTCCGTAGCCACGTAGGTTAGTTAAATGTTATCGTCCGACATATTCAGTTGAAGCTCACCCTGTTTTACTTGCATATAGCATGCATTGGTCACTGTTTCTTGTAGTGCATGAGTCCCATAACACTGTACGCGGGAGGCCGCGCTGGCTCGCGAGTCGCGATGTGCTCTTGTATAACTGAGCGATCTCAAGTTGGCGATACGTTAAAATAGGACCTCTATCCTTTGTCAGCAAAGCGCTGTTACGAATCGTGCGAGCGACGTTTCAATCATTCGAGGACGCGTCTGCTCGACGCCTTTCTTGGAGCGAACGCTTTCCACGCCGTCCTTCGCCAGTGTGTTGGGTTTCATAGCCACCACTACCACGGCCGGCCGTGCCACCACTGCGCCGCTTGTTTTTGTACGTTTGTTGATAGGTGGCAGCACACTGAAAGCGATTTGCTTGTTGACCGGTCGGAGAGCAAAGTGGCAAAATGGTGTTCTCTGGCAAAATGTTCTCCGCACCCAGACTGCCCAGACGTCTCTCTAATTGTAAACGTGGTGACGCGGAGTGGTCGAAGTCGTTCGGCGGAGGAAATTCTTAGATTGCTTTCAGCAGTGATGTTGAAAGGAACCATCTTGACGACGAGGATTTTTCACTGGACGTAGAAGCAAGAAGACTGTGAAAGCACCGAGAGTGACAGCGACAATGAACCATCAGCTGCTAACTGACGATCGAGGAGCGAGTTGCACTGGTTGCACTTCACGTCCCCTCGTGCGTTAATGTTCTTCCACACTCTTAAGTCACTTTGATTGTATTTAATGTATAATATCCTTGAGCGTGATCAAAATAAAAGCATAGTTCCTCTTGTGCATTGCATGTATCGCAATTATTGTGGATATTATGGAGCGCCGCATGCCGCCAACACGCTCGAGCTCGACCAGCGAAGTGAAATGGTTAGAGCTATGGAACGTGCAGTCACGGCCACAATCCACGCCTCTCGGCTAAATTCTTGGACGTTACGAAAAGCATACGCGTGCATTCTTTTCGATATTCATGTTTCGATCGTGCTGATCGAACCTGCAACATGCCAGTGAAGTGAACTGCACACGGCTAGAGTCTCAGCATGGCTGTGACACAAGCGCTACTGAATGGGATGTTAAATGCTCGTGTTCCGTTGAAGACGTAACTCCGCGTTCCCGGCTGCGCAAGTAATGACGACGTCGTATTATGTTTGCAAACCATCGCCACATTAAACATGTGGTCCCGTGCAACAGCGATGGCGCTACTCGCTGGCGGCCTACTACTGCCGCAACTCCGTCAGGCAGGCTCGGTACGTACTACCTCGGAGTGCCGTTCAGCTCATACGTCAATTCTAGTTCATGCAGTTTTATGTAGCACGCACAATATTTCGCAAAGCATCGTTATGCACGGTAACGGAGCTGAAATATAACCTTTCACACCGCAGCAAATAATTAGGTGGCGAGTACTTAGCACTTTCCATGGTTTGGGAAAGTATTTTAGTCTCATATCCATTTCAGCGCAGCTCATGACTTCATCCGGTGAAAGTGACACGGGCCGTACGTCCGCACGTCCTATCTGTTCCTATTCGCAATGATGATGATGATGACTTGGGGCTATTCCCTTTGTATCGGGCGGGCAAGATTAATTTGCCCTAGCCAGCGAAAAAAAAAAAGAAGAAAACACACACACACACACACACACACACACACACACACACACACACACACACACACACACACACACACACACACACACACACACACACACACACACACACAGCACCGTAAATAAGTCTATACGGCTAATTCACTGCCGCTGCGTCGCTCGCCACCACCGCACCAGCCTTGCTTTGGTGGTGCGAACTGCTGCATAGTTCACTGCACCAGCCGTTTCATCGCCTGCGTGCAGCAGGGGCGTAGGCAGAAATTTTTTTCGGGGGGGGCACCTCCTTGATCTGTAGTGGGGACGAGCAGACAGATGTGGTAGAGTGTCATTTTCTGCTCTGCATGCTATGGCAAAAAAAAAATTTCGGGGGGGGGGGGGGGGGGCACGGGCCCGGTGTGCCCTAACGTGGCTACGCCCCTGGCGTGCAGCACCGTGTCACTCGTGCGCGCAAACCCCAGTGCCTCGGGCAGAGTAGTGCCCTCTCGCTGGCGGGGGCACAAAGACGTACAGCGTAGCACAAGGTGGGGGATGGTTTCCTCTTCCTGCTCGCACACCCGGCATAAAGCCCTCGTGTCGTCGGTAGCTTCGTCGAATCGACGGCGGTACACAAGTGTTCGCAGTGCCCCAGCCCGCGCTTCAAACAAAAGGCCGCTACCCCCATTTGTGTCGTAGATGCGTTCCTTTTCTATAACACTTTTGTGCTTGCGGTACTCCGTCAATGTTGTCTTGGAACATATCGCCTTCCGCCACTTTTCGTTTTCTTCTTCCCGTACTTGTTCTTGAACGGCCCGAGCCCATTGGCACTCCCTGGTTGCCGTCACGGGCTTCGCGAAGAACCCGAACTTTCGGCGGAGGGTGTGCAACCGCGCAGCCCATTCAGTCCTCGTTCCGGTCAAGTGTGTGTAGCGGAACAAGCGCCGTGCCCACCTGCGGTCGTTCATGAGACGCAGGCGGCCCTCGTAGGCGATCTTGCTCCTGGCTTCTCTAGCCTCATACGACGACCACCCCACGTCTCCTTGAATGGCCTCTATGGCAACTCGCCCGTGGCAGCCCAACTACAGCCCAACGCCAGTCGACCAACCTCTCGCTGCCCTCGCTCCAGCCACTGTCTAGTTCCTGACTGGAAGGTCAGCACAGCACCCATATGCACCAGCACCAGTCTATGGGCTATGGATGGATGGATGGATGCTATGAGCGTCCCCTTTGTAACGGGGCGGTGACATGTCTGCCACCAGGCTCGAAAAAAAAAAAAAGCTTCCTTGTTTCATGTTGGCCTAATACCTTATCTACATTGATTAAATCTATGTTATTATACCAAAAAATACAAATTCACGGTCTATCTCTCTGCCTCTTAAGGCAGAATGACCTTATTATTCCCCCATTATTTATTTTTGTTCTTTATCTCTACTTTTCTGCCACCAATACTCTAACCGTCTCTTACTTATTTCTATCGCGGACATGTTCAGCTTTCCATTGTCCCTAAAACCCAAGGCTTCATGTAGACTCGTGCCCACACGTATACCTGGGTGAATATCGCCACATTCAATCAGTACATGTTCCATCGTTTCCTTAGTTCCCCCGCAGCATGTACATTGTTCTTCTTCGTTACTGAATCTCGCTTTATAACTACGCGTTCTAAGGCAGCCCGACCTTGCTTCAAACAGTAAAGCGCTTCCCCTTGCATTATCATAAAACCTTTCCCTCCTTATTTCCTTTTTTCCCTTTCGGTAGTTACTCAGAGCCGGCTTCTTTTCCATCGCTGTCGTCCAATAAGTCCTCTCCGCCTCTCTGACCTTCCGCTTAATGCTCCTTGTTGCCATATCGCCCGCACTGCTAGCCGTATATTTACTGGTGAGCCTCCTAGTTCTTTTTCTCCACTGCGTGTCAACACTTTTTCTATACAAATACCTGAAAACCTTCTCTGCCCATCTACTCTTCTTCATTTTCCTCAGCCTCTCTTCGAATCTCATTTTGCTCTGAGCTTCCCGCACTTCAAAGCCTGTCCATCCCATATCACCCTTTACAGCCTCATTTGTCGTCTTCCCGTGAGCGCCCAACGCGAGGCGGCCCACCGTCCTTTGATTTACATCCATTCCTGATTGTACCTCTGACTTCATGCACACCACTGAGTCCCCAAATGTAAGCCCCGGGACCATCACACCCTTCCACAGCCCTCGAAGCACCTCGTACCTATTGTACCCCCATAAAGCTCTGTGCTTCATAATTGCAGCATTCCTCTTTCCCTTTGCTACCGATGCTTTCTCTTGTACCTCCATATATCTATCCCCCTCATTTACCCATACTCCGAGGTACTTGTACTCGCTTACCCTCGGTATTTTTTGGCCCTGTATAAAGACCGCATGGTCTTCGTGATCATTGAATACCATCAATCCACATTTTGTAGCATTAAATTCTAGTCCTAGAGCCTCACATTCCCTTCCGCATATATATGCCAGTCGCTGTATATCATCTTGACTCTCCGCAAATAAGACAATATCATTAGCGTAAAATAGACCTGGAAGCTTCTGCTCAACCATCGTGCCGACCTGTTTGTGTGACAAATTAAATCCAATGTTGCTACCTTCTAGCGCTTTTTCCATCCTCACCATGTACAGCATGAATAACAGCGGGGACAAAGGACATCCCTGTCTCAGCCCCTTGCTAATTTCAACGCTGTCCTTGCTACTTATTCCTTCCCATTCTATACAAACTGTATTTTCTCGGTATATTTCCCTCAAAAGCTGTATACAGTCGTCACCTATGCCCACTTCTTCCAGTATATCCCACAAAATTTCCTGATTAACGTTGTCATACGCCCCGGTAATATCTAGATAAGCTACGTATAAGGGCCTGTTTTCTATTTTCGATATTTCTATACACTGAGTAAGAACAAACAGATTATCGTCTAACCGCCTGTCGATTCGAAATCCATTCTGAAGTTCTCCCAAAATGTCATTTTGTTCCACCCACGCTTCTATATTTAATTTTACTGCCTGCATCGCCAACCTGTATAGCACCGATGTAATGGTTAGCGGTCTATACGATCGAATGTTATCCTTTTCTCCCCTGCCTTTATATATTAAGTTCATTCTACTTTTTCGCCAACTGTCTGGTATTTCCCTCTCCTGTAAGCACTTTTCTACGGCTTTCAGCAGTGCTTCTTTAGTGTTATGTCCGAGTTCGTTAATGAGGCTGACGGGAACCCCATCTAAGCCCGGTGTAGTGCGCTTAGGAATTTTTCCTTCGGCTTTCTTCCAATTGAAATTCTCTATTACTACATCTTCGTCGGTTGCACTCCTTTGCGCACTTTTACTCACCGGGGGAATCCCGTGGGCGACCTTTTTAAACGAATCGGCTGTTATCTTTCGGATGTAACCTAGCGCTTCATACCCTTCCAATTGATTTCCTCCTTCATCTACCATATGTTGTTGCATTGTGACAGACTTCCTACCCAGCGCTTTTAGGTGGCTCCAGAATATCCTAGGCGCGCCCTTCTTCTTTTCGCGAATCTCTGTCATCCAGCGTTCACTTTCACCTTTAATTTTTGCCTCGACTAATTTCTGCACAATGGATTTTTGCTCTAAATATATTTCCCATATTTGGTTGACTTCGTCCTGTGGCCGCTTCTCCTTTTTTGCTTGTCTGTGCTCCCGTGATGCCTCACGTCGCTTCTCGATCGCCTCCCGGATTTCTTTGTTCCACCAACTTTTTGGCTTTCTCTTTCCTTTCCAACAAATCGTTTTCTTCTCTTTTTCCATTTCTTTTGTGATTATATGTAGCAGCTCACTATACTTCCAGTCTTTACCTGGTAGTTCGTCTACTTTTTCCTCGACTCTTGCGGCTATATTTGTTATTTGTTTGTCATTAAGATACAAGCTGCCAAACTTTGATTCTATGTTCTTATTATCAGTTTTATATCCCATTTGTAATATTATGCGTTTATGATCACTACCCAAGCTGTTAATGCCTTCCTCGTCTATTCTCATCTCTCTAAGTTTGTCATATATTCCTTCTGTCATGAGACAATAATCAATGCTCGATTGCCGGTTTCCGACTTCCCACGTGACCTGCCCCTCACACTTAGGCCCCACGTTAACTATCTCAAGACTATGTTGCTCGCAGAGATCTAGCAAGAACTTGCCATTGGTGTCTGAATATCCGTCAAGGTCATGAATGTGAGCGTTCATGTCCCCTAGAAGGATTATCTCGGCATCATGACCAAATTCTTTAATATCGGTGCTTATGCATTTCACTATCTCCAGATTCTTTTCTCTGCAGTTATTCCCCGTCCACAAGTAAGCTACACCTAGCCACGTTTTCTTTCCACCTACTGTGCCCGAAACCCACATGTGCTCTGAACACGTTTGTTTCACTCTATCCAATTTTGTTCTGCTATGGATTAGCATTCCAACACCCCCACCTCTCCTTTCTGATGTGATCCTGTTACATCCTTCCCAAATATAATTGTCAATATGTGGTGGCTCTTCCAAGTCTCTAAGGTGTGTTTCTGTAACCGCATAAACACCTATCACCTATAAAACACCTATAAACACATAAACACCTATGCCCATAGACTGTCGCGCCACCGAGCGGAATTCAGGAGCGTCCTCTCGAGGAGGGTTAGTAGACGACAAAATGGCGGCACTATGCAGTCGCTCCCTTGTTCGGCTGTGCTAGCCTCAGTGTTAACGCGTTGGCAAGAAAGGAACACTACGACTTTGCATGTTCCCTGCATCAGTGAACAAACCGGGCCCTCCGTGACACGAGAAATCTGATTTGTTCTTGCGAGACGCGAAGTTTTCGTGAAAATACGTGGCAACTCGCGCTTTCAATGCTAGCCCACAGTGTACACATACTATCAGCTTCGCGAGGCTTTCTGTAGCCACGTAGGTAAGTTAAATGTTATCGTCTGACATATTCAGTTGAAGCTCACCCTGTTTTACTTGCATATATAATTGGTCAGTGTTTCTTGTAGTGCATGAGTCCCATAACACTGCACGCGGGAGGGATGTCGCGCGGGCTCGCGATGTGCTCATCAGGGGCGTAGCCAGAAATTTTTTTCGGGGGGGGGGGGTTCAACCATACTTTATGTAGGTTTGTGCGTGTGTTTGTATGTGTGCGTGTATATATACGCAAGCAAAACTGAAAAATTTCGGGGGGGGGGGGTTTCAACCCCCCCCCCCCCCCTTGGCTACGCCCCTGGTGCTCATGTATAACTGAGCGATCTCAAGTTGGCGATATATTAAAATAGGGCCTCAATCCTTTGTCAGCAAAGCGCTGTTACGAATCGTGCGAGCGACGTTTCAATCATTCGAGGACGCGTCTGCTCGACGCCTTTCGTGGAGCGAACGCTTTCCATCCACGCCGTCCTTCGCCAGTCCACGCCGTCCTTCGCCCTTTCACCTGTGGTCATGTCTATATCGGGCAAACGGGCCGGTGCATTAATATCCGGTTAAGAGAACATTCAAAGAATTATTCTTCTGATGTTTACTCCCACGTAGCTAAGCACTGGAGGGAATGTGAACAGGAGACGAAGAGGGCGTGCCACCCCCTTCTGGATAGGACCCAAGTCCTGTACCGTCACAAGGACCGCAATACACGGGAGCTCTACGAAGCTTACGCGATTGGAAAAACAAGGGCGTGTGTAAGCGATCCGTCGGTGCAGCTTGCTGACTGTGAAGTGCAGTATCTAGATTCTAGGTTTTGACATGGTGATTGACGCGTTCACGTGACCAGTTTTTGCCGAATGAGCTCATCCTTCTTTTTTAATCTTCAGTGTATATATGTCACCCTTCACTCAATAAAATTTCAGTTGTGAGTCTGCGCATGTGTTGTCCCCCCCCCCCCCTTTTCTGTGTCCTTGTTCCTTTTAGCGCAATATACCTTTGAAGAATGAACATCAACCAACTAGCCCAACTTGCTGCTCTGTTCGCCAGTGTATTGGGTTTCATAGCCACCGCTGCGCCGCTTGTTTTTGTACGTTTGTTGATAGGTGGCAGCACACTGCAAGCGATTTGCTTGTTGACCGGTCTGAGAGCAAAACGTTCTCAGCGCCCAGACGTCTGTCTAATTGTAAACGTGGTGACGCGGAGTGGTCGAAGTCGTTCGGCGGAGGAAATCCTTCAGATTGCTTTCAGCAGTGATGTTGAAAGAAACCATTTTGACGACGAGAATTTTTCACTGGACGTAGAAGACTGTGAAAGCACCGAGAGTGACAGCGACGATGAACCACCAGCTGCTAACTCACGAGGAGCGAGTTGCACTTCACGTCCCCTCGTGCGTTAATGTTCTTTCACGCTCGTAAGTCACTTTGATTGTATTTAATGTATAATATCCTTGAGCGAGATCAAAATAAAAGCATAGCTCCTCTTGTGCATTGCATGTATCACAATTATTGTGGATATTATGGAGCGCCGCATGCCGCCAACACGCTCGAGCTCGACCAATGAAGCGAAATGGTTAGAGCGATGGAACGTGCAGTCACGGCCACAATCCACGCCTCTCGGCGAACTTCTTCGACGTTGCGAAAAGCATACGTGTTTATTCTTTTCGATATTCATGTTTCGATCGTGCTGATCGAACCTGCAATATGCGAGTGAAGTACACACGGCTAGAGTCTCAGCATGGCTGTGACACAAGCGCTACTGAATTGCATGTTAAATGCTTGTGTTCCGTTGAAGACGTAACTCCGCGTTTTCGACTGCGCAAGTAATGACGACGGGGTATTATCACTGAACACTTTTATGTTTGCAAGCCATCATCACGCGCAGCAGCGATGGCGCTACTCGCTGGCGGCCTACTACTGCGGCAAATCCGTCAGGCCGGCTCGGTACGTACTACCTCGGAGTGCCGTTCAGCTCATACGTCAATTCTAGTTCATACAGGTTTATGTAGCACGCACAGGATTTCGCAAAGCATCGTTATGCACGGTAACGGAGCTGAAATATAACCTTTCACTTCGCAGCAAATAATTAGGTGGCGAGCACTTAGCACTTTCCATGGTTTGGGAAAGTATTTTAGTCTCATATCCATTCCAGCGCAGCTCATGACTTCATCCGGTGAAAGTGGCACGGTCCGTACGTCCGCACGTCCTATCTGTTCCTATGCTAACAAACGGGTTGACTTTGTTGACCCTCCTCCTGGCGCCATATTGAAAAGCACGGCGCGCCACCTATAGCTACCTATAGTTCGTGGCAGGCACTGTTCGTGGGCATTGCCTAGCATTGCGAATGCTAGCAAACGGGTTGACCCTCCTCCTGGCGCCATCTTGAAAAGCACGGCGCGCCACCTATAGTTCGTGGGCATTGCGAATTGTTGCATGCATTGGCCTGTTCTGTTTTAAGCATCGGGACGATGCTTTTTCAGAGGGGGGCACTGCCACGGGCGTTTCCTATTATCACCTTTGCTTTATTCGGTTTTCGCCCACAAAGACTGTCAGCAACGCTCAGCGCGAACCACGCCTCATCGTTCGAGAAGCTTCCCGATCATTGTAGATCGTTTTGTTAAGATTGCGCGCAAGACGCGCACACTCAAGCTTATTCTAGAATTTGCGCGACAGCCAGCGATAACGCTGGAATATTCGACGGCACATGTTTAAATGCCGACGTGCTTCACCGCTTGTCAGTTGATCGACGGACGACGCCCTGTTCGCCGCTATCATTGTACAGCGTGTATTGCTGTAGTTCTAGTTCTCATTTTCCGGCCACAAGTTCGGCCAAATAAACAGTTTCACCCTGCAAAGGCCGACTGCTGTCTTCGTCGACGTCACGACCACGTGACAATAGTATACTTTGCGTAAATTGGCACATTTTATTTTGCTCGATGGGTTGGCTGAAGCCTGCTGCTGTGAATGCAACATAGCAGAAAATTTCGCCTAGTTCCTGTTCCTGAACTTGGCTCGTACTAACAAATCCTGAGAGGCAAATTGCCACTGTCCTTAAAACGAAAAGTATACAATCACTGCATACTGCCAGCTTTAACATATGGGGCGGAAACATGGAGTATAACAAAGCAACTAGAGAAAAAGCTCAGGACCACACTGAGAGAAGACAGTAGAATGGGACAGACATGGGCTCTGGTTGATCTTAAGCAAAAAAAAAAGGTGGCCACATAATGCAGACAGCCAGTTGGAGGAGAAGGGAAGGAGTATGCAGGGATAATAAACAGGAGACCATAGGGTCCCTTCCTTTGCATGCACATTGGGTGCTTGTTTTTGATGAAATTCGATAAAGGTCTTTCAGCACCCATTTTTTATTTTCTTGTGAATTTCGGTGCATACATATGATTTTTTTTTTACTTTCCAATTATCCAAAGTTTTGTGTTTTGGATGGTCACACCAAGCACACAAAAATGCACAGTAACGTCATTCGTGCGAAAAGCACCAATGGGTAAAGACGAGCAACAATTACACAGGGTGCACACTACAGAAATACTTCACAAGGTTCCCCTCCAACCATAGAGTCCATAGTTGATGCAGGGGCGTTTTTTTTTTCCAGCAATTTTAATGGAAACATTGCTGTCTTTTACATAAAACTTACTGTCCAAAAATTTACTGGTGGATGTTTTCAGTCCTTTTGTTTAAACCAAAACATGAAACCCACCAAATGTTGTGCATTTAGAACTGTAGCACTGAGATGTTTTCTAGCTCTTATGAACAAGGTTGGCAATCCTCAGAAGAAAAAGAGAGTGGAAAAAAAACTTGATTAAAATAAAGAAAGGTGCATCACATGATGTTTATTTATATGTTGGGCCCACACATACAGCACTGCACCTGAGAAATATTTTACAGTTTTAAGTTAGCATCTCAACATACGATGAAGCCATGAGGCAAGGCAAGACATTCCCGCTTCACATCACCCTGTATGCATAGAAATCATTGAGGGCTTCACAAAGGTTGACACTGCACACCAAAGTCACTACGTAGCAAACAAACAGGAGGGCCAGTGGATAGAGAAAAATGTGCGTATTCTTGAGGATAGGAAGCGCTGAAAGAGAAAACATAATCAACATTTTCAAAACACATCTACGGTGAGGACAGTCTGTCATAGACACAACAAGAATGAAAAGCTACTAGGCACATCAGGTGATAATACAGTAGGAGTAAAAAATTTAGAGACCACTAGGTCTGGGAAAACTTTGAATTTAGCAGCAATCTGTGACTGTATTCGCTCGAACTGCAAAGAACATGTTGTTAGTGTGTTTTAGAACAGGCCAGAAATCAAAATTCAAGGCTACCTTCCGAAACAATGGGAATATTCAACTTTTTCTTGTGTATAAGCTTTTGATGCTGACTGTACAAGTCCTTGAGCAGCTAGCCTTATCAGCCCGAGCGAGCACTGCTATGTGGGCAGCCTCCAGGGCATTGGTCCTGCTTTGTGTCCATTTATTCTTGATTTTCAAGTAGTATTGCAAAGCCATTTGTGGGCGAGCTTATGGCAAATTACTAAACGCATACTTGCCCCAGGTACAGTTACCACCAAAGACAAATACCCCAAACAAGGCAGAAGTTCAGACGGAGGCAACAATGGTCTCTGTGAACTTGGTTGCTGCCTCGATGAAGACTCGCTGAAACGTTGGCTCCAGTGACACCCTCTGTTCAAAGATTTTTTGCCGCTATAGGCACTTTCAAAGTGCTGAAATATGCTTCATTTCAAAAGCATCAAAGGAGGCCTAGACTCTATGTTCAGCACAGAGAATGCATGATGTAAAATTAAAAAAAAAAAACTCAACAATCCCACAAATTGACCTGGTAAGAGCAAGTTGTGACAGCACTATTACAAAAATTTATATTGTGTAAAATACCGGGCAAGTGCCCCTTCCCCTTTTCGGGTGATTTGAAATATGTGCCAATGACCAAGCAAGCGCCCCCACCCCCCTCCTTCCCTTCCGCCATTTTTTTCCAACCTGTTCTCCACTACAGAATCCTGCAGCAACAGTTCCTAGGAACCCAAGTTCCATGTCTTTAGATATCTTAGCACTCTTACAGCGTGGGGCCTCGGGGGTTGTAATCTGAGTTGTCACAAACTGTCAGAACATTTGAAGAATGTTTCCCCCTTTGTCATAGCTCATGACATTCCACACAAGGATTCCTTCTGGTTCAGTCAAAGCAGTAAATGCATGCATATTCAATAAGGCATTTCATTAGAAGCGCAGGTGTGAATTCTTCTTAAAGGTTCTTTGCTGCCATCTTGAATTTCGGTCCGAAACCGAGCAAGGCCCCCCCTCCTCCAAATCTTGTCCAATTATCTTTCACTGTAAAGGGAAGGGGGGCACTTGCTTGGGATTTTACGGTAAGCACTAAACAATTTCATGACAGCCACAATCCCAACACGATTTGGTGCTACATATCCAGATGTCCTTAGTTTGTTTCTGCGTTACCTTTTCACTTCCTTCGTTGTGTTTAAGTCATCGCATATCAAATTCTGGCAATATGCCACAGTGGCTCCCAGCCCTGAACAAGGTGGGTCAAACATCGTCACTTGGACCTTGCATTTCCTGTCACTTGCACCTCTAGTCATCCTGCATCATGGTGGGGCACTAATGGTGGCGACGGCATTAGCATAGTTGTCGCAGTGTTGATTGATTTTAATTAGGAGGAACAGCACTCCAAGGGGCTTGGCACTGCTTGCAGACGGTTGTCTCTCGTGGGGAGGTCCAGAGGATGTGGACTGTCCTCACAGACTGCCGTGGCAAGTCAAATGTTGGTGACGCTGCATTCGTGTTACCTTTTGTGTTTCACGTTGTTTTTTCTGTGTTATATTGGAATTCTATAGTAGAATACAACTTTAAAAGCATTTCCTCGTCAAAGGCCTGCATTAGTGGGCACACACTCCAGACTGACGTCATGAGCCGGACTGCTGGTGCCTCCTGAGGACATTGCCGAGTGCATGAGCGGCAGGCACTATTTCGTTAGTCACGGAGGCAATCAGCTGCTGCACTTTGGTTGTCTGGGCGAGGCCTCTCTGAATTTCTTAAGTTGTATCCGACTATAATTTGTGTTCTGTCATGTTAGTGTAGTTATTTGTTTGATCTGCCTGGCGGGCTCACTATTGTGTAAAAGGTACTAATGAATGCCCTTATGTTTACTGTAACACTACGGTGTGTACTACGTCTGTTTGACCCTCGAGAGAGAGACCCCACAGCACGTGGTTGGAGCAAGCGAACTGGCACGTAGAAAAAGATGCACATGTGCTGTATACACTCTCAAGATCAGCCGTGAAACAGTAAGAAGGTGCAGCATTTCAGTTTGGTAATCCAAACTTCCGCACTCAACTGTACATCCTATTTATTAATTAGGAACTATGCGGGCTTTAATAGGTGCCACTAAAATCTATGAATTGTGGTGTGGGAACTCTAGGCCCTTGCTTTTTGCACACTGTTCGCTTGCCCAGCGTCTTCTCATAGTAAGGGTGGTGCTTTTGGCATTGTAAAAGGGTAATTTACTGATACAAGAAAAATCGTTTTTCTTTCTAGTATCCCTAACCTTATACTGACCCTATACCCCTAACCAACATATAAATAGTCAAACAAATAGTGCACCATGGCATCAGTTCCAAGAACTTTGGTTCATACAATTTTGTGATATTTCTTACCACTGTAGCCAAGGAATGTGATGTAGATGTAGTATCCCAGCGCTATCAGCCACAGGGTGTTGCCAAACAGAAGGGAGATGTGGTGCGAGAGCACTGCACAAAGAAAGCACACCACGCTCATTGAATCTCCCCTCTGAGCAGGCTGGCTATGCTCAAGTGGTTAGCCTTTCCCGCTTCTTTCCAAAGTGCAAAATTACACATTCAAGAGGTGCAAGCCGAAAAGAGTCTTTAAAAATATTGATTTTGATTATGCTGTAGAACATTCACATGCAAACAGAAGTCTTGGCCCAATGGTGTAGCACGCCCTGGCTCATTCTTTTTCTCTAGTGCTCAGGTGGAGAGATGAAAAGCTCTTGTATCGCCATTACAGTGACAACAAAACAAGAAAAATAAAACCGCTTGACACCCTGAATTCCAAGAATAATGACATCTACAAAATAACTGCACATCAGCTTGCACGACTGAAGAAAAAAAACAAAAAACGAGGCGGCTACTTCACATTCGGCAGAGACAGAGCAGTGATAAAAGGTGGGCAACATTTTTTAGCAATAATTTAAAAAGTTAGCTATTTCATAAAGTGAACAACTCATGTAGGGTTGAGCTGCTCATGTTGTCCATACTAATGCGTGCAACACATATTAGATTAATGGTTGCTGTCCATACTTTGTTCTGACTGCTGGTAGTTGTATGGCTAAGGTGGTTCATGTAGAGGGGCTAAGCAAGAAATGTTTTACAAGTGCCTCTTTTGCTCGTGACCTCCCAGGAACAAGGTTTGGTTGCTCTGCCCCCAGAACAACACTTCCGTCCTGCGCTTTTGTGGATAGCCATCGTGTGGTCCAACAAAAGCAGTTCTACAGGATTTGTGTGTTCTTACAACTCACGACAAGAGAGGAATCCAAAGAACACAGAGAGCTATACATAACTGCACTTGGCAAAGGAAGCAGAATAATCTGAAAGTTCTGGGAAGCTGCATTCCACCTAAATACTGTTAGGAGGCATTGTGCATGCCATTGGAGACGAAGAGACAAAGAAGAAGCCCTTCACAGTTACTTGTAAATATATTCGCTTCTGTCTCTCTCGTGTATCCCTGTGACATGCCCAACAACTTGGAATTTCTGTTTCTCAAATTCTGCACTGTCACACTTTTTCACAAAATATTTTCCCACTTACTGTGACTCACTGTTGGCTTAAGTTTGCATGTACAAGGCTACGTCGATTGCAAGTGTGTAGACAATGTGCATTTTATAAATAATGTCAGGATTAAACGTAATAATAAAGCTCAAGATAATTATTAAGCCTATCAGCAATCATTTGTTTATAAGCAGCCTTGCACAAGAGAGCCTACTTCTGCAACGGGAACTGAAGCAGATGACCAAAGTGCTATACAACAAGATTAACTAAAACTGAGATGCATGGTCCCTGCACTCTATATAATATGTGTTTTTACTATTTCACTACTGCTTACTATTAGGTGCTTCAGTAGCAATGTGAGATTAAAGTAGTTTATACTCCTGTCACACAGGCACCCGCGAACTATGTTTAACTCCTCTGTCCTTACGCCAAGTGAGGCGTGTCACACGGTCTCCCTTACACCAATGGAGCGTCTCGCAAAGGCAGTTCGGCGAACTTCATGCCCAGTAATCTGTAGTTATGGAAAAAATTGCATGGACAAAACAGCCGCAGCCAACACAACAATGAATTTTATCAATATTAAAAGTTCTGTTTTACTGCATAATCCATTGATCACGTGCATTTAATGAAAAAAATATACGTGCACAAGTGCACATACTGTTCGCACCATGTCTTGCGAAAAATCTTCGTGCCGACATTCTGAGTCTGTGCATCTCATTCTGTTCTTAATGCAGTGCTCTTTATTCTCCTTGAACATTACTAAAAGTCACAGCAGTGAGCGACGTGGGCTCTTCCTTCTTCATCGACCCTGGCAGTCGTGCCAGCAGCACATGTGAAATGTTGTGGAATCAATCCGCAGCAAAGGCTTCACGGACTGAACGTGAGACCTGTGCTTGTCCGATACTGGAAAGGACAACGCGACCTAGGTGGTAGAGCAACTTCAAAGAAATCGATGACAACTTCCAGTGTGTGTGACAATCATCCCATGTAGAGAAAACGCGTACCAAAACAAACATACAGTATCACCAGCACTCCTGTCAACATGCTTGCAGGTACACGTTTCTGTGATAGAAGCCAGTTTTTGTGGTAATCCCGACACGAATGTTTTTTGTTGTGCCCTGCTCTGTTACGAATGTGCGAGGAATCATGTATCTGCTTTACAGGCCTTTTTCTTACCAACAAAGAATCAATTGTGAGTGTAAGCACTGTCCTGTCCACTTCTACAGTCCATGTTTTTCGGTGCGCTTCAAACTAATTTTTGAAAGATGAACATAAACCAACTAGCCCAACTCGCCATCTTGCTCCAAAACAATATTTTTGAATTTCAATTTGAATAAACTATAGATTTTATAACATAAGTACAATGCAGAATGTTTTCAGCGTGATTAGATGCAAAATCTTGCATGCAGACGTAGGCCCAACAACACCTAATGGGCCTATTGAAGCTTCTGTGCAAAGCTCATAATATGGCCGCATCACATGGCCACAACTCCATCTCCGCCCAACTCCCTAATGGAGTTTTACATTTATGAAGTTTAACGGAGTTTGGTGGTGGCCGTGTGAGAGGGGCACTCCACATTATGGGCCGACTGCAATACTTAGAGTCAGAGAATGCATACGTCTCTGGGCAAAATAGGACGTTTGAAATATGAGTGTAAGCATTGTAGAAATCTTACAAAAAAAAAAAAAATTGGCCGCATATCTGCGTGCTTCGCTGCAAATGTCATCGAAAGACAATAGTCCTCTGCTGGTTGTACTACATGAGTCCTCCTTCTCCATGTTGAATCGTCGCATCATGCTCATAACGTCGCATTTTCAGCGCAGCCCAAGAAACACTATGGTCTTTAGAATTACGTATCTATGTACTTTCTAGTAAAGGAATACACCACCTAATACTAACGTATTGGTGTTGCGCCTCAGATATGCGTAATATTTGCTTTTTGATCGACAATGTTCACAAGCATGAATGCAGCTACCAGTTCAAGATGGCTGGGCGTTCAGCGAGTGCTTAAACTTTGGCCGGGTGGCTGAATCGTGTGGCAGACAGACAGACAGAAATTTCTGCATTCAAGTATCCCAAGATCGTCTTTAAAAATTGAGGAGCCCTTCCCCTATCGGAGAAATGATGTGCCTGACCTGTCTTTCTTTCTTTTTTCTCAATGCGCTTGCTCTTTCCTAACGTAAGCGTTGAGTTTTATTACAGAGAGCAGCCAATTACAGATAGTGGCCATCCCCAGAACGCTATTCGGGCTGAATTGGCATGGCGACCATCATGCGATCACGGAAACGAGGGCTAGGAATTCAATTTTCTCCCAGTTGAAATTTTCCTGAAGTACGCAACTCCTGATATTGACCTTATGCGTTGTCTAGCAGATTAGAGTCCCGCCAACGCGAAATATTTCAATGAAACATCTACAGCACGTGCACTGCTTCCCAATTCCTTCTTGCATAGCCTTCAGTTCAACTCACATTGGGCAAGCATGGGCACATAACCTAGTGGTCAAGGCCCTCCCTTTCAGACCGCATGGACCCCGGTTCAAACTCAAGCCCCGGAAAGAAAATTTATTTTGTTTTATTATTGCTTTAGCTGCGGGTGAGGAGGGTTAGTTGGAACACCATCATCAGCTTCCCAGGTCAGTCATTACAAGGCTAGCCTGAGAAAGCCTTTTCTTGATACTGAAGCTACAAGAGAGATGTAGCCTAGACTACCGTAAAATCCCGAGCAAGCGCCCCCTTTTCGGGAGATTTGAAATATGGGCCAGTCATGTCCTTATTTTTTCAACCTGTTCTTCGCTAAGGAACCTTGCAGCAGTGGTTCCTAGAAGCCCAAGTTTTCATTGTCTTTTGATATGTCCACGATTTTCTAGTAGTTTTACAGTGTGGTGCCTCGGGGTTGCATTCCGAGTAGTTACAGATTGCTGGAACATTTGAAAAACGTCTTTCCCCCCTTGTTGTAACGCATGAAATTTCACACGAGGATTCCCCGCAGTTCAGTAAAAATAGTAAATGCATGCGTATTCAATAAAGCATTTCATTAGAAGCACAGATGTGCATTCTTCACAGAGGCTCTTCAGCTGCCATCTTGAATTTTGGTCTGCGGCCTAGCACAAGACCCCCCCCCCCCCAAATCTTGTCAGATTATTTTTCACCGTGGGGGGGGGGGGGGGGCATTTGCTCGGGATTTTACAGTAAGCTTAAGAGCTCTGAAAAATAATGTAGAAGCTAAAAAGAAATTTCCAGAACCAACAGGCTGATAAAGAGAATGGAAGGCACGAGGCCGTGTAATGAGCAGGGCACATATGCTATGCACAGCAAAGAGGCACTCACAACGAGAGAAGAAAAGCTGGAAAACGTGCAACACCACCAGCGGAGGAAAGAAGGCGTTGAGGTGCACATCAAAGGCATATCCCCATTCGACATCCTCCGTGCGGCAGGTGGGCTTGAGCAGATACTTGTTGCTGATGGCCCTGGGCAGACAAGGAAGATGTGACCACAGTCCTTCAATCAAAAACTGCCATAGGCTCCACGTATCAAAATCAGGACATGCCATCGGCCAAAATCATGGAGGTCCACTGACTGTAGCGCCATCTGTATGTAGAAAAAGAAGCTAATAAATGGCATTTTTGTGTGTAGCGTTGTACAAGCCCACAAGCACCACTGCGTTGATGAAGTGAGCAGTGCAATTATGTTTGTGGCTTATATTTTGGAGACGATACTGTGGAAACAAAATGCTTGGACCTTTCTCAACAGTACTTCTCCTAGTTCTTGCTGTGGCAACTCGCATAATAACAGCGAAGACTGCAGCTATCGTGGCGATGCAGTTTACTATCCCTCGCAAATTTGTCCACGGGCATGTTCGTGTTTCGGAAAGGAGTTTTGCAACCCGTACGATCGAAGAAACATTGATATAACCTTGCTGTCAGTCAGTGCCTCGGTTCGTCCTCGTCAAGTGTGCACCGCTTTCGCCTCGTTACGATCAACCAACTAGCTCGAGACGTGTTATTCCAGTTGATATAACCTGTCTACTGTTGTTCTAATTGCCAAATATACCAATTAGAAAGTTGACAATAACTGCAAGACATCAAAACCAGACGTTTTCAGCGAAAGACACAATGCATTTTACCTTTTTCTGGTGAAGAGATGAACGTATGTAAAATATCTGACTATGCACCAGAGTAGACGGGTCTCTCTCTCACACCGTATATCGTAAAATCCCAAGCAAGTGCCCGCCCTCCCCATGGTGACAGATAATCCAACAAGGTTTTGAGGGGAGCCCTCGCTTGCTTGGTTGCGGATCAAAATTCAAGGTGGTGGCAGAAGAGCTGCCAAGCAGAAACAATGCACACCCATGCTTCTAATGGAATGCTTTATTAAATACGCATTCATTAAGTGTTTTCATTCACCCTCGAAGGGTGCACAAAAACAGTGAAAACGGCAGACGGGAAGGGGAGGGGGCGCTTGCTTGATCGTTGGCACACATTTCAAACCTCCCAAGAAAAGGAGGGGGGGGGGGCGCTTGCTCGGGATTTTATGGTAGCCATTACTGGTACTTTTTTTTTATGAACGGTAAAAGCGCCCTGGAGACGATCACACAATGAAGGAACAACACACGTGCAGCACTGCCTTCTCAGCACTGCTTATATAGCACAAAACATGAGCACATCTGCTGCACAGAACTGGGCAACATCGCGGACACCAAGGAAATCAAATTCTTTTTCTGTCGGGCGGCACTTGTCACCCATCTTTTCAATCGCTTCTATAATCTCGTTTGGCTGTATAAGTAGTGCACAAAATAAACTGTTGAAAGTAGTGCTATGTGTGTTTGTTCCTTCATTCTCCGATTCGCTTTTACCCTTCAAAAAAGTGGACTACCAAAGTGCCCAGATTACCACCTTGGTGATTATTGGTACACATTTTACAAATACCGTGCTAACCCAAATCTAATGTGCACCTTTATCCCAAAAGCACGCCACTGGCAGTAGCAGCGACAGAGCATGTCTCACGCGGGGTTGGCCTACAGGCAGGGGTTCATTTCATGATCAACTGTAGTCTGAGTATGTCACATCTTTTCCTAGTGGAGTTCAAATGGTGAAGCACCACTTTCAGAATGAAAACTCATTTAAAGGTTATTTCACATTCTAAAAACAGTGGTCACATCAGCTGCATCACATCTTTTTTGGGTGCCTGAGACTTGTGTCCATGAATCAAAGGCTGAAAGTTAATCTGGAAATGCTTCCCAAAAATGGAGAGATATCCAGACCTTGAAGACAAGCTTGCCAACCCTGTTAAGCAACTTCATGTAGGCCCACGACAACCACGCTTCTCGCCATAAAGGCCTGCAAACTAGCACACGGTCGGTGTCTACAAAAGGTGATATTAAAAGAAGGAAAAAAGTTCTTTCTCTAGACGTGAACAATCATCAGCCAGAAGCTTTTGAGGAGAAGCTTGATGCATTGCAGCAGTTCATGCTGGTACTTTGTCACATAGCAGCAAACTGCAAATGCAGACCAAACAGCACTGTGATTCAATATGCCTGCAAACATAACGTTCGAAGGCACCAAACAGGTATCTTTGCTGTTGTGCCGAAAATGAGTCAATGGGTACAAGTTGACTCCGTACAGTACACACTTGATAACTCAAGCTTGAGAGGATCTCGAGATTGTTTGACCACCATGAGAACGATGGGAGGCTTTGAATTGGATCATGTTAGCTAGCGGACTGTCTACAAGTCTTCTTCTACAGTTTCAGTTTCGTTCCGCACGCAGCAGCTGTATTCTGCCGCAATGCCTATGGTGTTCTCTGGCGCGGGTACATGTTGGGGTGCTGCACAAAGCACCGCCTTTGTTGTTGAAAGTGGCTGAAGCGTGCTAGGCCGTTGCAGCTTTACTTAGCAAAGCATCGCACTGGTGTAGCGTCCTGAAATTTATGCAGGGAGCTACATAGCTTTCACGTTATTCTGATAAGCACATCTTGCCCACAACTGGCTTCACAGCAGAGCAGCCTTATACTTTCACCATCAGTCTGCACATGGGACGACGCATCACAGCAAGAGACACGTTTCATGTTTCTAACTCAATGCAGTATTTTTATTTCCATAAATAGGTGATGCGTACTTTTGAGACAAAAACACACGTCTGTTTTCACTGTTGTAAAAAAAAATAATTCATTATTTTGCAATGCCAAATCTGGAACAAAATTGCAGAGCAATGCGTACTCTGATGGTTGAATTTGCCCGGGCTTCACTTCTTTCTCATGGTCCCACAAACTTGCAGGAATAAGTTTTGCATACAGAAGAAGAAGCAAATTTTAATTGGAGGAGACTTCACATCACTTTGTTTAAAGTTCGGTAAACAAGTGCCACCAATCTCAAGAATGAAATCCATCCAAAACAGATCCGAAGCCTGTACTTCCCATCATTCCCATGGTGGTTGGAATACCGCTCAAGGAGTCCCACACAGACACTAGTGCCAGATTTTCCTCTATGCCAGAAACCTCCATGTTGTTATATTTGTTGTATATTATATTCTACATATTTCTTCTGTTGTATGGCCCCAGGGGGCGGCCCACAAGATCTGCAACCGAGGGGGGCGTGGTGTGAAACCTGCGGGTTTCTTTGGAGCCACAACGGTGCTCGGTGCCCCCTTCACAAACAATACAATGGCACAGTCGACATGACCGCTACCAACTTCGCTGACGACAAGCAGCAGCGCACCATTCCTGTGCTCAAGCTGCTGCTCATGACTATCACCGTGTTACGCTCTCCGTTCTTAAAAGATACGGTATGTGACAGCATTGGCGCTTATCACAGTGTCTGGCCAGACCCAGAGAAGCCGAGTGCTGTTGCCGAGTTCCCTTGTCCTGAAGACAAGGAGGCTGTTCAGCAGTTCCTGGGCCTCTGCACACTACTCACATCGTTTCATTGAAGGATTCTCCAAAAATTGCAGGACCTCTCACAAGACTAACACTTCTCAGTTATATAAATGACATTGATGACCAGATTAACCCCAATATTAAGGGTCGACTTTTTGCAGACGACTGCCTGATTTACACCACTGTAACCAGCCGCAGTTATCAAATCGCTTTAAATTCTGCATTAAAAGTTATTAGTGACTGGTGCGATACGTGAAAAATGAAAACAAACTACAGTAAGACTATGTAAATAACGATAACCAATAAAAGTAAAAATATACACTCCTTCGATTACGAGATGGATGACAAAGCTTTAAGCCATGTAAACCATTTTAACACTTTTGTGACCGCACCTATTCCCATCGATAGTATGTTATCGATGACTTCAAGATCAAGTTTTGGCACTCTTTGAGCGGTTCTGGACAGCTAACGCAATACAAAGCATAAAATAACATGTTTTTTATCAGTTTTGTTTGCGAGTTTGTTTTTTCCACTGCGGGGAGATTTTTAAAGCTCGTTCGCAGTCGAGTAGGTGAGCGCTCGTTGTTTCAGACTTCGTGTCGACGCCGCTCGCGAGTGCTCCACAGAAACGGCGAATTTAGACGGATTCCGATTAATATGAGCGGGAATCTCTGGATGATGGTAGCACCACAGAGACGGAAGACGACTTCGATTCGCCAGGCTTCAGTACGGACGGCGAAAGTGCGTCAAACCTCCCCGGAACATCAGCAGCTATCCGCTGGTAAGTTTCGTCGTCTCCTCTGGTCGTTTTATCGCTGCCGCGCGTCGATGTAAACGTATCCGGTGTGTTCTAAATATAACAGCTCTTATCTGCAAGGTGTTGACTTCATTCGGGCGGGAGCATTTGGCGCCGGCTGCAGAAAGAGCGCAGTTCTCTTCGCGAAGACGGCGAGGAGCGGACTTTGACCCAACGCTCCGGTGTGCTGCGCGGTGGTGTCTTCGTGTTGTTTTTTACCGCAGAAGTCGTCAGAGAGATATGCAACCACACAGATAAGTATGCGTGGATGCATACTTTCGAAAAGCCAACATACAGTGAGAGGGACGGATCCATGGAGGGAGGTTACTGAAGAGAAGATGAGCAAGTTCGCCTCACTCCATGTGTACATGGTAATCGTTGAAGTCCCGCGCTTGCATTGGTGTTGGTGTCGACGACACATATTTCCAGGCCTTCGTCCACCGTCAGTGATGCCACGGAAAAGGTTCAAGGCTTCTTGAGTGTCTCTGATCTGAAGAAGATGACCGTCGCATCCCACGAGAATCTTCACCACGTGTCTTCTTTATAGCAACACATGAACGATTTTTCTACGCTATCTTTTAACCACGTCGGAACCTTTCAGTGGATGAGAAAATGGTGAAATGTGAAGGTCGGTATGGTATTCGGCAGTATATGAGCGAGAAAGAGGTCAAATGAGGGTACAATTATGGATTTTTGCAGATTTAGAACAAGCTACACTGTTCATTTCAACAAATACACAGGAAAATGGAAAAATACCAGAACTGCAAACTATGCTAGGAAAGTTGAACAGAAAAAAACTTTTTTTCCCAAAACATGCGCAGCCAGCCTTTGTTTCACCGCGTCGAGAACCTGCATCGCGCGGTGGCATGATAGGCACTAGTGTTTATATTCTTGTATTTATGTAAATAATCTTTGTACTTACAGAGCTTATATTTCCACTATTAGTTTATGAGGGCTTTGCGTTCAAAACGTATATTTCGATTTTTTTTAATGTTTGATCTTTGCAGAGTAGCATTGATGTTTTTATGAATCTTTCTTTCTTTTTGATGCATTCTTCTTTGTTTGATAATTTTTTTATTATATTCTAAATAAATCCGTTGTTTGAAATTAATACTGTTGGAAAGACCAATTCTTCCTCTATCATTTGATACCCTACACTTTAGCATCAATTTTATTCTGTGGCAGGAAAAAAATATTTCCTGGACTAGCCAAAAACAACCGATTTTTCCGCGGTCACGAAAGTGTTAAGTACCTTGGACTTACTATATCGAATGATCTAAACTGGAAAACACACATAGACAACATATGCTCCTCGGCTGAAAAAAAGCTTTGGTACTTGAGGCTATAGGGTTTACTTTTTGCAACAAGCATGAACACAACAATCCACGCGTGCGAACCTGTCCCTCGTTTGGATCACACCGCGCACTAGAGGAGTGTAGTTACTCGCTACTAGTGCTACGCAGCAGCCCTAACAGTCAGAACTGTGACCCCCTATCCCGCGATTCGCGTAGAGTTGCGACCGCGGCGGGCTTCAGGCCAGTGGGGACAGAGACAAGTCTTTCAACTGAAGATGTTTATTCACCTCAGATGCCAATTGCAACAATAGAGTGCACATCAAGTGGCACATCAAGCACATCAACACCTCAGTGGCGGAGTGTTCCGCACTACTGGGGGGAAACAACAACAAAATAGCAAGCACACGTCGAGGGAATGATAAATGCTCATCTCACCTCGCGTGGCTGCTTTTGCACTCCGGTCCGGGGTGGTGGTTCGCACTTCATGGCAGGAGCGCTGCAGGGGTTGATGGTGGCGGTGGTCCTCACGGCTTGGGTCCAATGTGGTCAATCACATCTCCCCAAACCGAAGACACCGAGGCCCCCAAGAAAGCCGCGCGCGTTCCTTGGGGTCTGGAGAGGAGTCTCTCCAGAAAAGGGCAAGGAGGGAAAACGGGGCATCTCGACTTCGGCCAGGGAGCAGGGCGCGAAGGGGTTGATGGTGGCGGTGGTGCTCACGGCTTGGGTCCAATGTGGTCAATCACATCTCCCCAGACCGAAGACACCGAGGCCCCCAAGAAAGCCGCGCGCGTTCCTTGGGGTCTGGAGAGGAGTCTCTCCAGAAAAGGGCAAGGAGGGAAAACGGGGCATCTCGACTTCGGCCAGGGAGCAGGGCGCGAAGGGGTTGATGGTGCCGGTGGTGCTCACGGCTTGGGTCCAATGTGGTCAATCACATCTCCCCAGACCGAAGACACCGAGGCCCCCAAGAAAGCCGCGCGCGTTCCTTGGGGTCTGGAGAGGAGTCTCTCCAGAAAAGGGCAAGGAGGGAAAACGGGGCATCTCGACTTCGGCCAGGGAGCAGGGCGCGAAGGGCTGCGGGAGCGGCACAGTGCCCTCTCCCACGCAACCCCCTCGCCACTGCGCGTACAAACGTGGCGCGAAGCCGAGGTGCCGCCGCGTTGAAGACAATGGGTTGCGTGTGCAACCCCACAAGGCGAAAGTTAAAACTTGCTCCAGAACAAACTAAATTAACTGCATACTTACCACTTGTTCGTCCTACACTAGAGTACGCGAGCGTCGTCTGGGACTTCTTTAAAAACAATCTGATAGAAAGAATTGACAAAATCCAAAGAAGAGCCGCAAGGTTCATCTTATTAAAATACCGATCAACCGATTCCGTAACTGAGATGATTAACAAATTAAACTTGCCTTTACTTACTCAACACAGGAGGATAGCTAGATTGAAAATTCTATATCTGATTCATCGTAACTGGTTTAATTTCAATGCCCCAAAATATATAAAACAGCGAGTGTTCTCAACAGTCAGAAGCAGCCACCAAGAACATGTTCTACCAATTCCAGCACGAATAGATGTACATAAATATTCGTTTTTCCCCAGAACAATAGAGGAGTGGAACTCACTGCCACATGAACTACTGACAGTAGACAATGTAAGCAAGTTTGAAACCGGGATAACTAAACTTTTCACTTCGACTGTAGACACATACCGTACTTACTCGAATCTAGGCCGGCCCCGATTCTAAGCCGACCCCCGAAATTCGCAAGGCTAAAAAAAGCAAAGCTTAATCCCTGTACTCGAATCTAAGCCGACCCCCCCCCCCCCCCGCACTTTGCCGCATCATTTTTTCAAAAAAAAAAAAAAAAAAAACATCAGTTTAGAATTGAGCAAATACGGTAGCTTTTACCTAGCGGATTCACTTGACCTAAAGAAAACTCTCGTTTCCTGCTGTATAAGAACTGTTTCATCTAGCGACCGTGGCAAAATTGATGGTACCATGATTTACTAGTGTCTATAGCTCTTCTTGCTTGCACTGTACCTATTCTATCATTGTATTACGTGTACTACTGCATTGTGCCTTTTGTGTGTACTGTACCTTGAGTCTGTCCTCGATCGCGACTGCACTTTTTTTTCCTTTTTTCATATCTTGTAACGCAACCACCCTGCAACGGCCTTCAGCCGACAGTATTGATAACTATATAAATAAAATAAATAAAACAAGGACTGAGGAGCAACAACAGGCCTTCGTAAAATTGTGCAAATGTACACGAACACCCGCAATGTACGAACCTGAGCCATGCTAGTTCAATGAACCAAGAAGATCCATTCCCACTTGCTGGAACGGTACTGGAGGCAGGTTCAAAGGCTGGAGGCCTGAAGGTTGGAACATTACGTCACTGACAGTCACAGAAGGTGCTGACACAGCACTGAACGGAAGAATACACCGTTTACTGTGGAGTTATTACAACAAGTCACCAAGCTGACACACACCAACCACCTGAAGACCACAGCCTATCATTCCCAAACAAACGGCTTGAGGGAACTCCTAAACAGAACACTGGCCGGCATGCTATCTATGTATGTTGATGTGGAGCACAAAACGTGGGATGAAATTTTGCCCTACATAACGTTTGCTTACAATACAGCTGTGCAGGAGACCACCGAGCTTACACCATTCAAGCTTGCTTACGGACGCCACATCACAACACCATTAGTCACCATGCTCCCAGTAGACCACCAGAAATGACAGCGTCCAGAAAGCTGAGGAAGCTTGCCAGCTTTCTCCGAACCGCATCCACATGCAGCAGGACACTGATGCTCGCCACTGCAACCTAGGCCGATAGATTGTCCACTACCAACCAGGCAACTACAGATGGGGTATTGGACACCTATTCACCCTGTGGGCTCTCCAAGAAGTTGTTACTACGCTATCTTGGCCCTTACCAAATTGTGTGCTGTCTTGGCAGTATCTCACATGCAAGATATTGTCACGGGGTCGTGACGTCGACGAAAGCAGCAGCCAGCGTGTTCAAGATGAAACTCTTTATTTGGGCAAACTTGTGCCCGGGAAACGAAAAGCCAAACTACAAGCAGTAGACGCTGTACACTGATAGCGACGAAGAGAGCATCAGTCGTCGATAATCTGATGTGCAGTTAGGCGCATCGGCATTTATACATGCAGCATAGAACATTCTAGTCTTATCATTGATGGCCGCGCTAGTTCCAGAATGAACTCAACTGTTCGCGTTTGCGCGCTCAAGCCTATCAGAAGATCCTAAAACAATCTGAAAGGCTCCCAGACATATGGGCGCGGTTTGAGAAAGGCAGTGACTATACGTGTGACGGACCGGTTACATAGAAATACAAAAAGGAGCGCACGTGGCAATATTCAGATGGCTAAGTAGGCAGCCAAAGCCCTGTGTCACCATGTGGTGAAGAGTGTACGCCTTGACTCCATTTTCAAGGGTTGGGAAGGCCTACCATATGGAGCTAAACATATCTAAATGCTCTGGTTGTGTCAAGGGTGCACTATTTTATGCTTACACAAAGTTTAATGCAAATCCGACTTGATAGCGAATAATACAGATGTATATCAAGTGCGTTTCTCTCAATTTTCACATTTTGCGCACAATCTTTCGTGTACTTAAACTTGTCATATCTTAACGAAATTTTGTACAGAGTATCTTCAGACAATTTAGAGTGCCAGTATCTATATCAAACCTTGATATCAATTACGTGTTCATTGTTTTATCATTTAAAATGCCAACAGTGCAAATGCGAAATACACATCTGGTACTCATGATTTTTTTTTTAAAGGTATCGTGTTATGCCCGCATTTTAGGTAGTTCTCTGCACTGTATGGTTTATTTGCAGCAAAATGAGTCATACTGCAATGCCCTGTGAAAATCTTTAATAAGCTAAAAGGTGTCTGCAAAAAAAACCCTACATTTTTGTTGCTAATGTTCTTGGAAATCTGGAACTACTACAGCTACAATAAAACTAATTGCAGTTTTGAAATAAGGTTAAAAAGCCCTATTTGTGATTAAAACTTTACAGTTCTAGGCCAAGAATTTTAAAAGATCTTTTTCGGGTGGAGTCTCCCCTTTTCATGATGGTTAGTGCAAACACAACACAGACGAAAGAAGAAGAAACGACGACACAAGCACTATCTACCATATATACTCGTGTAAGGGCCGCACTTTTTTTTCGAAATTTTTGCTTGGTGCGGCCCTTACACGAATCAGGCCGATGACAGCTCACCAAAGGTCTGTACTGTTTCCGCGACAGTAGCAGAGTGTAAGAGAGTCGCAAATAACATTCCAGGAATGTTTTTTATTACGATTCCATTTCGCTATCGCTGTCCTCGTTCTCGGAAGAGCTCGCCTCGGCGTCGGCGTCCTCCCAGAGACGTTCATCCTCAGCGCCGCTCATGCAGTTTGAAATTCCAGTCACCTTGAAGCTTTTCGCGACTGTTTCAAATGACACGGCACGCCACGCACTCAAAATCCATGCACACACTTGTTGTAGCGATGCCCACCCCCGACTTGCCTTGAATTGTGCCTGGGGTATTTCCATGTGGCGAGCGATGGTCAGGGCTTTCATGCGGATCATGTCAGTTGAGACGGCGTAGCCGTCCCTTCGAGTGTCGATGACATATTTGACAAGTTCGCCTTCGAGTTCCGGGTACTTGCACTTCTTTCCGCGAAATGCTTTTTGGCTCCTGTTGGTAGCGGCGAGGGCATCTTTCTGTTACATCCAGTAACGCACGCGCTTCTCATCGACGTCAAATTTGCGTCCAGCTTCTCGCTTGCCGTGCTCCTCGGCATATTCAATCACTTGCAGTTTAAAGGCTGCAGTGAAAGATCTCAAGTGCCGGCCCATCGTCCCTCACCTGCGATGGCTCAAACAGGGCCACTACTACAGACAAAGTGACACCGACAACACCGATCTGAAGAAACACTGCCAAGCTATAGTGTTCTAGAATATTGGGTAGTGAGCCCACTCTCCGGGGAGAGGGTACGTTGCCGCGGCGCAAAAAATGTAAACGAGTTTTCGTTTTCCTGAGTTCCCGTGTGGCGGCGCTACCATCGTCAGCAATGGGAGCCTTCGCGCCTTCGCCCCGCTGCTGTAGGGCTGCTGCTGTGTTTCGTCGTCGCTGCAGGTTTTCGGCCGAGCATTGCTTCGTCAATACGTTTCATTTTTCAGTTCCTGTAGTTGTGAATAATGTAGATTGGTAGCAAGGCTTGTTCACGGGCTGCTTTTCATGTGAAGAACTCCGTGCAGACAGCATTTTAGATGTGCTGACCATTGTGAAAGCAAGGCTTTGGCAAGAGGTTGGGTGCCGAAGCCATGCCTCAATGCTCTCTCAAAAAATAATCCAATTCTATGTTGTTACGCGACTTCATTTTTACATTAAGGGGCTAAACACAGACAGAGCAGGCAAACGCCAAAAAGCAAAGCACTTCAAGATAAGCCGCTGCACTTAAATAATTTTATTATTGTTCCTGCATTTAGATTTTACAAGTGTAGGTTAAACTTGAAGTATGAATCTTCTCTGAACATTCTTTTTCTGTTTCACTGACCCAAATACAAGAAAATGCCAGATTTGAAAAACAAGCAAGATAGTATGTTAATTGCCACTCGCCATGCATACTATAGCAATAAACCCTTAATTCAACTGTGAATGGTGGCTTTGGTCCTTGGCGTACCATCAACAGTGCGATTAATATGATCTGCTAGAACGTCAGTAGATCTGTATAAAAATGCATGTGTTTAAATGGAAATGTGTCTATTATTTGTAGAAAAGAGTGCATATGAACCTTTTAGGCATATTATAGTGTCAGCAGAATTGCTAACTGAATTTTGCACTCAACTGATAGCGGTGTTTGCATGCAATTTCTTACACAAATATAATTTCCAGCATGTGAGGGGTCTTCAAGAAGCAAAATCTGATTGCATGGTCTACCCTTACTTTCGGTCTTTTATTTCTTGGGCATGATTAGGATAGGTCTTTCCTGCTGTGCACTCCCACACATTTTCTTGCACTTTTCAGGAGAATATATCAACTGAGAGCGCGTAAGGTGCTTAAGTTTGTAGTAATATTGTTTTATTTAGTGAGAGTATGACCTCACTAAAGAGACTACAGAGTACAAACGCTAGCATGAAAATATTAGTCTCTTTTATCTAAAGGCAATCGATGTCAGTGCACGTTAAAGAACCCCAGGTGGTCGAAATTTCCGCAGTCCTCCACTACGGCGTGCTTCATAATCAGAAAGTGGTTCTGGCACGTAAAACCCCATAAATTAATTAATTATCTAAACGCAATAAAACTGCGAGATCTTTTTTTTTAAGCGAGAGCTCGCTACTGCAATACAAAACTGGCGGTTTACAGCATATATTGCATCCGGCGCCCGCTGATGACGCGCTCATGTTTAGCGATACTTCATGCGCCAGAACAACGGCCAAAGCAAGAATATGCTCACGCAAAAGAAAAAAAAGCAACGAAAATGGCTATGTACAGGGGTTGCACAAGAGTAGTTTGTGCTTGAAGCGCTGGCAAACGAACCTTCGCGCTGAGGGCAGCAACGCGTCGCTTACATTGCAGGTGGTGGTGGCGCCATCTACCAGGTGAGACATAAAGTGCGTCAGTGCACGGCCTCCAGTCAGCCCACTACCCCTTTCTAGAACACTTTAGCCAAGCTACTAAAGCAGAAAAGCTGGCAGCGCCATCTAGCTGCAATTTAACTAACTACACTTTTCTGGCGGGACTTTTTGAATTTTTTTTTTCGAAATTCCCCCTCTAAAGTAGGGGTGCGGCCCTTACACGAGTATATACGGTAACAGCGTACTCGAGAAATCGCGGAGGCATTTGAGATGATCAAAAAGAAAGACACATGCGTGAGCTGCCCTTCTATCGCTTTGATTGATGAGGAAGTGTCTTTCCTGGAAAGGGCGTAGTTTTGTTAGCACACACGTTTTTATCTGTCAATTATCTTTGGCGCATGTGCGCGTTTGTTGTTTTTTCTCTTTCTTAGACATATATATTTGTGATTTTTCCAATAAACATTCAGTTGTTACATAGCGCTTGTGTCGTCGTTTCTTCTTCTTTCGTCTGTGTTGCGTTTGCGCTAACCATCATGAGCATTTTCCAACTCGCCCAATTCGCTACTCTCCCCTTTTCTGTAGCTTCATTCTCAATGCAAGGAAGTTCTTTTGAGGAAGTTCTTTACACGTCATAAATGTCAATAAGGGCGACTATAAAATGCCGGTAGTAACGCAGACAGGTCCTTAGACACTCGTCTGACATTTTTTATGCAGCGACTGATAACGATCGGAGCAGACTCTAGCAAATATTAATAGCAGTGACAGCAGTACAACTCGTACACAAGGCACTGCGTCGGTAGCTTTGTCAAACCTCCGAGAGATGGCAGAAATTTTGCATAAGGTCTAGATATGCCAAGCATTTTCAAGGAAAGAAAACAATTCCAGGACTTTCAAGGGCCTTGTTAAGAGCGGCATAGCCAGGAGTGGGTAAACCCTCCCCCCAAAAATTGTCAATTTTGCATAGGTATTTTACACACAACCACACATAAAGGGTGGTTGAAGCCCCCTTTCTCAAAAGAGTTTCTGGCTGGACCACTGCTAGCGATTGTACATATGGACTTTCCCATTTCAAGGGTTTGCAATGGATTCAAGGATCTGTACACATCCTGACTTGAGTTTCCACAAGGTGTTGTAGCACAAGCAAAGGATATGTGGACACCAACATGGTTGCTGACTGTGCGCAGTGAAACTGGTCCCTTGGGTTTCATGCTGTGCATGTGCCTGATGCATTCAAGTGCCACCTTGACCAGCATGTCAAGCACGAGTGTGCCACAGTGACTGCGATACCTGGAAGCATGACATCCCAGCTGTAGTCACTTGACATTAACAACACATCACAGGTGGTGCTGTGCTACGTGGAACAATTAAATGGCAGCCGCACTTCCATGCCAAGCAACAGGTTGGCATCACTGAATGCATGCACAGCATTGCTACAAGTGCCAATGTGGCCTCTTTGGCAACCCCTTACGGTTTTGCTTGCAATGGATCTTTATCCAAAGTCACGTGACGCCCCAGTCACGGCCGGCTGAAGAGCCCTGATGAAAGTGCCCTGGCCTTCACTACCGTCTCCTACTGCCGTGTGTTTGAATGGTTATCGCGACAGGCACCAGCATCACAAAGCATTTCCTTGCTCTTTTAGGTCAGTAGTTAGTGTGCAAGCTCCTCGATTTCTGCCAATGCACGCAAATGCTCAATCATTGTGCTCAGAGGCTCGAAACATCAAGTAAGTCACCAGTTTCTTACGATGTTTGTAACTGAAAACGCATCCCACAGACAAGCATTTCTTTGCTTAACCCTTTGAGGGTTGCTTTTTTTTTTCGCAAAATGCATCCCAAAAACGTGTTTTTTTATTGCTGAATTACAATTCTTCAGACGAATCTACATAAGAAAAAGAATTGTCTAAATTTTTTGGGGGTGGCCGTAAAATGACAAAAGAATCATTTGGGTTACATACACATGGTTTATTTGTAACAGCAAGATAAATTCTAAAAAAAGCCTGTAGAACTGTTAAAAAATTATGCGTTCAAATAAACGTCTGTGCAGTTCACAGTCGTACAAGAATAAGTGCACGAAGTGGCGTTAAGTGGAAACACGGGGGGGAGAAAAGCCACTTTCGATCCAGTCAGCCTCGTCTCTCCATGCTCGCATTTGAAATGTCGCTCACTCATCATCATTTCAGTCTTAACTCATAAGTAACTCCTCGCATGACGAGCTGACATTTACTGAATCAAATTCTCATTTGGTAGTCGAGTGGCGATTCCGGAAAGGGCTGCTAGACTCACTAGTGGCAGAGATACCGGCGCGCACTTCCATAGAGAAAGCAAGCTGCATGGGGGAGTGCACTGAAGAAAACTGTGTAGTTGTGAGCACTTCCGGAATGCAAAAACAAGTCCGAAACCTATAATAATCCTTTGTCTTATCGCCAAGGAGACGGTGGCGGTTTTTGTGAGTCCCTGACACAGGAAACGCAACCACAGTGGCATCATTCGTTTGTGTCAGTCGGTGCCTGCACGGTGTAATCGCGCCTCGGGGAGCAATAAACGAGAGAGTAACAAAATGGTCAACCTTTGAGAAATTCTAAATAAGAAATCAGAAATGTTTTGCGGGTGCAACAAGCAGGAACCGGCTGAAGAACGAAACCGAAACTAGCTGGCGCACTGCTGTAGTGAAGCATAAAAGAAAACGGAGAGACATCGGTGCAAGAAAAAAAATTCCACGTATTCCCGCACTGTAGCAGCACATGCCAACAAGAGAAATGATCAAAAAAGGCATGCGTTTTAAACATACAGGCATGATGTACATGTATGCCTTTGACCGTCTTGTGGCTGTTGCGGATGACATACATGTACATCTTTGACCCTCGAAGGGTTAAAATATATTTCGCGCTTATTGTAGCTTTGTTCAAATACTGCAGAAAGTTCCCATATTAAAGTCACTACCTCTTGATGTAATACTTGGCATCATTAGTTGTTGGAATTTTCAAGAAAAAACAGGGAATCGGTCTGTGTTGGTGCCTCGCAAACGCTCCAAACTAGATCTTCAATGATTATCTCAACGGTGATACCTGCCTTCAAAGCAAATGCAAAAATGTGCGAAAACGTGTCAAAATTCTCATCAAATTTGCATATTAGGGTTCAACTTGTTCAATACAAAACTTAATATAAAGGTAAATGTTTTATTTGCAAACAAGAAAGGCTGCTTAATTACATTTGTCTGCTACTGTAAGGCTCAGTTTGAAAGCTGTCCTCATTTTGGCGTTTGCACAGCGGTAGAACGTAGCTTTCAAGATAGCACCCAGGCAGCACAGCACATTGGGCCAATATTGTTTATAAATTGCAAAATGATGGCCTAAAATGAAGGCCCATTCACGCCACTACAAAACAAATGTTGGCAAAGCCAGCCTATAAGGATGCCAACAATGGTCCATCGTAGCCAGATAAATACAATATTGGTACCGCCATCGTACAAGGATGGCAACAAAGGCCCATCGTAGCCAGCCAAGATACAATATTGGCAGCGCCATCGTATAAGGATGGCAAGAAAGGCCCATAATTCCCAGCCAACATAGAATATTAGCACAGCCATCCTGTAAGACGGCAACAATGGAATACCGTTGCCAGCCAACATACAATATTGGCAGCGTCGTTTTATGAAGATGGCAAAAACAGTCCATTGTTGTCAGTCAACAAACAAAACTGAGACTTCCATTCTATAAGAAAGGGAACAATGGCACATACAGGGTCTTGATCTTTAAGTTGGCATTTAGTTTGGCACGAAACATGTGCTAAATAGTTGCACAAAATTTGTTTTACAGATGTTGAGCAATGTAAAATAAGTACCAAGTTCTCAACTGAGTTTTGCGCACTGCTGGAAATACATCTATGAGAAAGGAAACACACACACAAAAAAATCTATCTTTGCAATGCTTGTTAAATGTTAATGTTAATTGTGTGATACAGCCAGCGTATACATCATACCTGTATAAAAACAAAAAAAACCTGCCTTTACATTGATTGAAGCTAGTATATAGCATTGATGATTTAATGGAGTAGAATAGAATTCTAGTCTGCTTCGCAATGGGCCTCTGCGCTGGTGCTGCTTTTGCGCACGCACACCAAAATTATTCTGACAGCTTTATTAATCAAAACATTGCATGTGACTTCAACCATGCCACGTATTTTTATGTTTGCTACACGACTGGTTGGATTACAGGATTGTACCTTTTTTGTGTGTGCGCTACAGCGATGTGCTGTCCAAGACTGCTGTATCGCCCGCAGAATCTCCAAATGAGCGATCAGTTATGTTTGCACCCTCAACGCTTCGCACAACCAGACGTGTTCACTTTGAATAAATGTTCTCAGGGTTCGGGAGGCCAGAGAAGCAGCACAACACCATGTTTTGCTCAGGAATTTTACGTCCTCTCCTCCCGGCAATGGGGTAGCGCGGTGGTGGCTGGTCATAAAACACATGTCACTTGATGGCTGCTCTATCCACTATGGTTCAATGGTGGTTCCGTGCTTTCAATGCCTTTGGAAACGAGGGGGTGGGGAGATGGTGGGAGACGACGGGACCTTGGAAGATGCGGTACGCGTTTTGGCCCCTTCTGGCCAGCAGCTATGCTTTGTCAGTCAGTGGCAGTTACTTCACCTCGTTCAGGCTCCCAGCATTGGCAGGCGCGCGCCCCTCAGCATTCAGTCGGGAGTCATCGGGAAAAACGGAGTCAGATACCGAGACAGGATGAGATTCTACGGCGATGCCACAGTGAGAAAGCAGCTGCCCTGTGCTTCTTCGGACCTGATTGTTTTGACTTTTGACGAGCCATCCGCAGATGAGCGCCAATGTGTTCTGACAACTCGTAAACTTTCTGCTGGATATGTGTGTTCGTACCGCATTCAGTAAGTCATTTCTTTCCTTCAATGCATGTTACTTTCAGAGTTTTTGGTACGTGAAATATGTGCTGTGTTTATTAATGTCTACATTATCACGTATTTTCTTTAGATTTGTTGGTTTGTGAATACCCATGTGTTGGGTTTTGTTGTGCATGTCGAAGTATGTTAAGTGCTCGCCCTTCGTGATGTCAGCATTTGCGTGTGTTATTTTGTTCTTTTGTCGCATTGTCGTGCACCAGCTAAACATCTGTTTTTCATTTGCCTTCACCACCCGTTTTGCGCAAAGACATGATGGATTTGTAACACTCAAATTTTTCTTAGTTGTGAAGTTGTTGCTTTCTTTCAAGCTCTAGCCGCAGTCACCATTTAATAAATAAGCCACGAACTTTCTGGTAGTTCAAGGTGGTTATAGATTTCGGCTGTAACGAATGTCTGTTCAAGTGGAGATGTTCATTTATTTCATTTTGTATCACACTTCACTTTTCACTAACTTCCTTTGGAACCTTCAGTGAACTGACAACTAAAAAATAAGTGCTAACAAAGAGACATTTGGCTCTGTGTCTTTGTGAGTGGTGCCTTTTCCACGATTCATAATACAGTCAACTGCCGATTTTTCGGACGCCCGATTTTCCGGACATGCTCGATAATTCGGACACTTTCGCGGCACCGTCACCAGCCTCATAGATGTCAATGTATAAGAACGTCCGAAATTTTGGACGCTGAAACTCTTTAGCGTCCGGTTTTTCGGACTTTCTGCCCAAATTGCAGGTCTGAGAGGCATTAATTGAAGTCCCCACCTCTGCCGCGTCCGTAGGTTCTAACCAGTGCTTTCGCGAGTCGATCTGTTTGCGACAGTAGCAAAGTCCGAAAGTCAGCTTTGCCGCAATAACGAAGTGTTATCGGGTGAAGCTGACCAGAAATTCAAAGGGGCCGCTATCACGGCGCCGTGCGGCGATGTCTTTATGGATAGGCAGCGGAAATGCACGGAGGCGTGATGGCGGCAGGTGGCAAACGCGCCAGTACGGCTTAATCGCCGACAACCCTTCGATAAGCATTGTCAGTTAACTGCTCGCTAGTGCATATGGCCTAGCGCGCAGTTGCATGCGTACTGCACGCATTTAATAGGCGAGAGCCCAAACGTGCCGTGCCACCATTCATGCTGCCTCTTTGTGCGAGACCGCTCAGTGCGCCGCACAGACGTGTTGCGTTCACGAATAAAACCATCTCGCCATTGCCGCGCTCGTGTGCGGTCAGGAACAGAGTGGGCATCACGAACAGTTTCATGACAAATGCATGCGTACGGTAGAGCAACAGTACAGTGGTGGCGTCAGCTTAGTTGGCGATGTGCTGCACACAACTAGAAACGATCGGCTTCACACGGCAGCAAATTGCGTATCGGCGGAGATTCGGCGATGCGTGGGCACGCGCATCGGGGAAAGTCGGACGAGTCGTCTGCTCTTTCGCCACAGTCCTTGCGTTCCGCGTCATCGTTTCCAAACGCTCCATGCGAGAGCACCGTAATCTATTCCGCGCTTTGCTGGTGTCGGCGGCGCTCATCACAAGACGC
Source organism: Rhipicephalus sanguineus (assembly GCF_013339695.2). Taxonomy (NCBI): domain Eukaryota; kingdom Metazoa; phylum Arthropoda; class Arachnida; order Ixodida; family Ixodidae; genus Rhipicephalus; species Rhipicephalus sanguineus. Next base: position 11,250,825 of record NC_051177.1, read on the forward strand.
AAATTTGCAAGTAAGTGGCTGTTGGCACGTAGTTAAGCGGGGTTCACGGCAGGTACCGTATGCGTTTGCGAGAGCCTGGGCGCGCACCAAAATGCCTGATAAGTGTACTGGGAGGCATTAAAGCTATTTCGGACGTGGTTGTGGCGATTTGACCGCTTGAGCGGAATAAAAAAGCATGAATTCATTTTTTCGGAATGCCCGATTTTTCGGACGATTTCACGGTCCCTAAGGAGTCCGAAAAATCGGACGTTGACTGTATAAGAGCGTTGTTCAAAATACTTAGTGTCGGTTCTATGCAGTTGTCATCTGCAAGCAAGCGGTCAGTAGAACAAAGCGCGAAAAGCGAAATTCTTTTCAAAACTTGCAGTATCATTACTATATGCATAGAGTTTCCTACAATACTTACTAGAGGGAACTCTGGCGCTAGTGTCTATGGGAGCTGCAATGCATCGCGCTTCAGCCAGCATGGGAATCATGGGTAGTACACGGATTTGTCTAAACTTCGTTCTTTCGGCTCCGTTTGGCTCCGCGTCGCCTGCATCCGCTTTGTCGCAAAACAAAGTTCAGCAAAAATCAGCAGTTTCACTTCACCACTTTAACTTCTTTAGGCTCACCGATTCAAATCTGGTCACGAAGTTCACAACGATCCATTCTTTTATCCGAAAGAAAACCAAAACATAGCAATAAACAAAGCCACAAGTGCGTTCGAAGCCCACAAGCACGAAGACTAGGCAAATCCGTGTACTACCCATCATTCCCATGGTGGCTGAACGATCGCAGCGCCAGAGTTCCCTCTAGGTCATTTTAGGAAACTCTATGACTATATGTACACATGCAGAATAAACTTGTGTTTACTCTCAATTTTTCTACGCTAATTATCCCTGCTGCTTGCCTAAAAGCAAAAGCGTGGGCAACATGCATTAATCCATTTCTATCATCAATCACATCATATCCCCAGTTGATCATTGTACATTTTTAGGGGTGGAACATGATCGCCACCTTAAATTTCATCTTCATGTGTCTAATGTGAAAAAACAAATGGCTTATGGTATACGCGTTCTTATGAAAACTCGATTTCATTTCTCCTTTTCTACTCTCATATCGCTTTATTATGCTTTCGTTCATTCACATATTAACTACAGCATTGAATCATGAGGTAACACATACAACAGTCACCTGACATCATTACAAGCCATTCAAAACCAAGCTATTCGTCTAATAACGTTTTCATCACGTTGTGTTAACGCCAGCCAATTACTGCATTCTCATAACATTTTAAGTGTGTCCGGTCTTAATAAATATAACCTCACTATTCTTGTTTATAAGACACTACAAAATAATATTCCTGTTTCCATATAACCACAGACATTCCTCGTTAATACTAATAACACTAGATTTGCAAGCAACAATAATTTTATTTTACCCATCGTTCGCACCAACTACGGTAAGCAGACTACATTTTTCAGCGCTTGCTTTTTGGAATTCACTACCATCTCCTTTAAAATTACTAAATGCTCATAGGTTTCAATGCGAACTCAAGCACTTACTATTAGATTCGCCTAACTCTGGTTCTTCACTGCTCTAGGTGCTTTTTTTTTTTGTAGTGTATTTTGTCTGTTTTCTTCCCGCACTTTTGTATCCTTTTTCGAGACTTTCTGTTATTTGCTTATTGCACTTTTTTTATTATCTTGTATATTGCATTACTGTTTATTCATTTTGAAAATATCACCCACCCTGTCGTCCTAACTCTGATTGACCAGGTCACATTGGCTAGGCCTGTATTTTGTTCAATGCGTTGGTAACTCTGGTTTTGGGTTAGTTTTTTTTCTTGCATAAGATTAGCTTTTGTCGGTATTAAATCTACGTATTGCCATTTTGATTGTATTAGTATTTACCATGTTATCATGCACAGGAGGTCCCATTTCAGTTTGTAACTATGGGACCTCCTTCTGTATATACTTATGATGTACTTATGATGACTCGAGATAAAATGATTCTGATTCTGATTTACATGCACAAAAATCTACCTCATGTTAAACTACACATTCAGAGGAAAACATCGCAAAGATATTGGCATAGACAACGAAAACGCTGGCAAGAACTGGCATTAAACGCTAGAAAAGAAAGAACGATGGTGCAGCCAGCGATAAAGACTGGCAAAAAATATTGGAGCTGCCAATATTTATACAATGTTGGCGATATGTACAACGGACAATGTTGGCTACAGCCATCTTTGCCATTATTGGCGATATGTTGGACGAACAATATTGGCTAGAGCCATCTTTGCAAACATTGGACCATCATTGGCTTCCAATATTGACCAATGCACATTTAGGTGTAGCAAAACCCCAAAAGCCAACGTAGGACTAATATTTCTGCCAATGTTTGCCAACCTTGGGCCAAGATCGGTCCAATGCCGGCATGCTGCCTGGGCATGTTCACCAGCACCCTTTCTTATTCTGCTGCATGCTGAAGGCCGTAAAATCCTCGTGAAATGTTTGCTGAAGGTTCAACAGCCTATGCGCTAGCGTGTCTCAACTGACCACTGCAGAAGATAGGCGAACAGTTAGGAAAGAAATTCCATTCTGCATGACGACTTCGCATTCCAATGAACGCTTGCTGGCCAGCACGCCCTCTCACCAAACTTTGCCACCAAAGGAAAGCGTGGTGCTGCATGTTTAGAAAAGGGTCCAATGACCTCCCTTAATGCACCTACAGTCAAACTTGGATAAAACAAACACAGATGTAACAAATTATCGGTTATAACAAAGTAAATGAAGAATAATCATGCTGTAGGCACAGTGTTGTGAGTATACGTTTAAACACGGTCATTTTTATGCCATATATGCCACTTCGTAAAACAAGGTTTTAATGTATGCGCTGAGTGTGTGTACTCTGCATTGCTCCTTTCCAAACATTAAGCTGAAGAGCAGTACCTACTGCTAGTTCCACTATGCCATCCAGCCTGCAGATTCAACAGTGCTGCCTTTGCATCCCACACTGTCCAGGACCAGGCATTGGTGTAGTGCCATCAGATCGCGCGTAATGATAAAAGCAGGTACAACATTTATGGCCGCACATCTGTTATTGCACTGCTGGCGAGAGCTAATCTTCCGCTAATAACTGAAAGAAACCGAATTTCTCATCTCAAATTTTTATATCAGCTAATTAAGGAGCACTATAAGATAGACACTAGCAAATTATTGTCTTTCTCCTCTGGGTATCCGACAAGGCATCACCATAATCTCTCTATTACACCCTTTCAAACACGCAATAATTGTTTCAGATATTCATTTTTCCCGAGAACAGTCAGGGAATGGAACAACCTAACTAATGACATTGTTTTACAGCCATCACTTGAAATGTTTGTCTCGTGTCTAACTGCATAATATATATATATTTTTTGAAATTGTGTAGAATTGACCCCCGTGTTTTCCAATACCTGCGTATGTGAGTCTGTTTCTGGTATATTTATTATCCTGTACATTTTGAATTGCATTTTGTCGCCATAGTTGATCATGCATTCGTGAATACTGTATAGCAGCTTTTTTCTTTTTTGAAATTCTGTACTTTGCTTCCGTATTTTTGTTCACCTACGAATACTTATGATTGTAATTCCCGCCTTGCTATAATCCCTCATGTGGGACTGCAGTATCTACAAATAAATAAAATAAATGTCCACTATATCAAATGCACCTTACCACAGTCCAGTGGCCACAAGGACACCCATGCCAATGCAGTCAATAAATATCACCCACAGGAGAAACTTGAGGAAGCCCAAGAAACTGATGCGTAGGATCAAAACAAATCCCACTGATGAGGCTGCAATGAGGAGAAAAAAACAACAACTTAACTTGCTGACACATTCATAGTAAAGTCGCACACACATAAACAATCTTCAAGGGCACATCATTTGTGCAAATTCAATGTATTGCACAAGTTTAAGAAACCACAAATTCTATATTTATGACTATTTTGCAGTTGGGCTGATATGATCAATGATGCTACTGGTTTACACCACTTTGGAGCAGCTTCGGAACAGGCAACCATTATGGGCTTTTGGAGCAGGCGTCTATAAAAGCCATTGCAAAACTGTTCAAAATTAATACTTGTCGAAATAAAATCCCAGCAACACGTGTCCCTGGTGATACTCAACAAGCCATAGTCGCAACATAAATATATTTAAAATTATACCTAACCACTAGGCTAGCCTTCACTAAGAATTAGTACCAGTCAGGCAGGGAGGCTGTCCTCCCCAAAATAATGTCCTGGCCCTGAAGGAAACAAGAAGTCTTCCTCAAACACATGGCTATACTGCCTTATGGCCTTAACTACACCTTACAGGTACTGGGCAAAAACAGTGAAATCTTGTTAATTCGATGACATCAGAAACTGAGCCAACCTCAAAATCAAGCAGTGTCATGGCCTGCTTTCACCTCACTCCCAATGCCACAGGCTCTGGCATATTCTGATATTAATGGTGCATGCACACCCAGCATGCACTATTCGAATGTGCCAAAGTCGTCTCGTACAAACAGTACAGCTGAACCTTGTTTTAACGCATCCATAAATTAATTCATTATATTCGATGTTTGATGTAACAGTAAAGATAAATATCGGATCTAATAAATAAGCAAACTGGCTTGTGCAAAAATCCTAGATACAAAATGCATTAATCTATGCTTCAAACCCACAATAAATGAAGCAATCCTTCCTTGTGGCATCTTCAAATAAGTAGACCGGAATAAGAGAAGGTGCAATTACATCTGAATAGAGTTCCGTTTGACAAAACAGGCCTGCATTCACGTTTATTCGAAAAAGGATGTGATCTTTGCCTGGAGGCTTTTCACAGTGCTGCACATAAAAAAAAGTGGTTTTGAATTGTCTTTCAATATTTGTTTTGCTCTTTATGCTACCTTTCAAGCTTTGAGTGTCACTCGAACCAAGTATTTCTTTGTTGTAGACAATATCGCAGCAAGTCTCGTATTTTCAGTTTAATTTGAAGGGGCCATGACACCCAATTTTTTTATCATGATCTGCCATGTGGGTTAACCCTTGTGCGTTCACAGATAGGTTGGGGAAATCTTAGTGCATTTGGTTGAGTAGTTAATTTACAACAGAATATTTTTATAAACACGTGAATAGTCAGAGAATTCGGCAACACTGGAATACTAGCGAGCCGTGACATCACAAGCTTTGCTGTGCGAGCGCCTGCATTCTGGAGAACGATGTTGTTCCGTGGACAGCTGCATATGCAATTGAGCTATTCGAGCTTTCTTCAGCTTGGCAGTGCAAATAAACGATTCGCAGCAGCTGTAACTTGGTTAGACGACGACGTCCTCGCTCCATGCAGCACATAACGTCCACATGCATGGCAAAATGGCACTCGCCGGTGTTCATTGCCGACGACTTCTGGGACTCATATTGCAGCGAAATATCTTTTTACAGTCCATTTTGCATATATGTATGGGCATAATAGACCCTCTACTTGTAGTTTATGCTGAAAACCACAAACTGTTGGATGATCATGTCATGACCCCATTAACAAAAGAATGAACGCCACAAAATAGAGGCACGACTAAGCAAAATGAGGCATGGCTAAGCAAAGTTAGTTTGCTGTAACTGATAGTTCACTATAACAGTGCTTGTGATAACGAGGTTGTATAAAAATGCAAAAAGGAGATCAGAAACGTTTCCTTCTGCTGATAAAGATGCATGTTGAACTGCTGCTTGCCCGTGTGGAAGGAGGTATGGCAGGGACAGCCACATGGGTCTTATCTACTTGTGCAATCAATGCATAACACTGCTGCCTTTTCCAAAGCATTGCTTTAAGTTGGCAAAAGTAAACAAAACCCTTGCTCACTTAGCAAATATCTTTCATTGGGGTGCACTTGGATTCAGAGAAGTTCTGCTCATCTGGATTCCCTCAATTTGTGCCTATACATAGGTCAGTGAGTGAGCAGACTAAAAAAAAGGGCTGGCTGACCTATGCGCCTAAATGAAGAATATAATGCGGATCTGGAGCAAAGCAGTGGTAACAAGTTGATAACTGATACTTGATCACAAAGAAAGCCTGAAAGTTCAAGCCAATTGTCCGATAACTTCTTCAGCTGCAACTGCCTTGTCCCGTTGTTTCCGTCTTTGGTCTTTTCACTGCACCACAATATGCTCCCAACTTGTTTTAAGCTATGCCAACCATAGAAAAGTACTTGCAGTCAGGGCACGGAGAAGAAGTATTTGTGGAGGAGAAATTGCTCGGCCACCGCGGCATGCGAGGGTGGCGCAATAGCGTCGCAGAGGAAATGCAGTTTTCACCGCAGCATGACAGATGGCGCTTCTGGCGTGTTGCCATCATTTATGTGCTCTTCTATGGACTCAACGTATAAAAATTGTGATACCGTCTCGTACATTGTAAAATATTTCAGATCTCTGTCTGTGACATCAATTGATAGATGTGACAGATACTTTAGCTGCAGTTAATAATAGATACTGCCCAAATTATAGTCCGTACAGCGCTTGAAATGAGCAGCTAGTTGTGGCCCCTGAGCAGACGACATTCGCTGCATGCATGGGCCCTTCGCTCCTCGCTCGCATGTTGTGTGCACGCTTGCGGCCTTGGGAGGGAAAGTTGCCTATTCGCGCGGGCAAGCTGTCGTGCATTCCTTCGCGATTTGCAGGCTTTCTATATCTTTAGCGCGCTCAGCGGCTTCTGCGTTGTGCCGGTGGCACTGACTTCTTGAACTTTGCGCACGCTTTTCACGCTGCAACAAAGGCATGTAGAAAAGAGTATTGCTCCTTTAGGATGGGGTGGAAATGTGCCGTGCCAAAATGCAACAGTGGGTACGCATCCTGCAAGGAGTGGGTACACAACCGTCAAAGTTCCTAGTGACCCAGTGAGGTTGGAAGCGTGGGCTCCTGCCATATCAAGGAAAGATTGAGAGCTCATGACTTATGAATACAATTGCGAGAAGCACTTCTCGGAGAGTAAGTCTCATCATTCCTTGAAAAAACTCACAGGGTCCCTTATGCATTCATCATCATCTTCATCATCATCAGCCTGTCAACGCCCACTGCAGGGCAAAGGCCTCTCCCATGTTCCGCCAATCAACCCGGTCCTGTGCTTTCTGCTGCCATGTTATACCTAGGAACTTCTTAATCTCATCTACCCACATAATTTTCTGTCTCCCCCTCACGCGTTTGCCATCTCTTGGAATCCAGTCAGTTACCCTTAATGACCACCGGTTATTCTGCCGACGTGCTACGTGCCCGGCCCATACCCATTTCTTCTTCTTGATTTCAACTATGATATCCTTAACCCCCGTTTGTTCCCTGACCCACTCTGCCCTCTTCCTGTCTCTTAAGGTTACACCTAGCATTTTCCTTTCCATCGCTCGCTGCATCGTCCTCAATTTAAGTTGAACCCTCTTTGTAAGTCTCCAGGTTTCTGCTCCGTAGGTAAGTACCGGTAAGATGCAGCTGTTATATACCTTCCTCTTGAGGGATAGCGGTAGATTACCATTCATGATTTGATATTGCTTGCCGAATGAGCCCCAACCCATCGTTATTCTTCTAGTTATTTCACTCTCATGGTTCGGCTCTGCGGTTACTACCTGTCCTAAGTAGACGTACTCCTTCACAACTTCCAGTGTCCCGCCCCCTATCGCAAAGCGCTGTTCTCTGCCGAGATTGTTCCACATTACTTTAGTTTTATGCATATTAATTTTCAGACCTACTCTTCTACTTTCCCTATCCAGTTCGGTAATCATGAGCTGTAATTCGTCTCCCGCGTTACTCATCAATGCAATGTCATCAGCAAATCATAGGTTACTGAGATACTCTCCATTAACTCTTATCCCTAATTCTTCCCAATCTAGAGCCCTGAAAACCTCCTGTAAACACGCGGTGAATAGCATTGGAGAGATCGTGTCTCCCTGCCGTATGCCCTTCTTTATTGGGATTCTGTCGCTTTCTTTATGGAGGACTATCCGCTGTAGATTTCTTCCATTATGTTTATATAGGCTTCGTCGATGCCCTGATTCCGCAGTGCCTGCATGACTGCTGATGTCTCCACCGAATCGAATGCATTATGCATTACACTAAGACAACTCGAAGGCGAAAGCCATCCTCTTCTTTTTCTTCAATCGATTTGTCTATCCTGCCCCGCCCCTGTGCAAAAGTTTTCTGCACCTAACGTGGTTTTGTACTGCCTCCAGGATCAGAGGCATTACAAGCTTTCTGCACCTCACCTGGTTTTGCACTGCCTCTGTGATCGGACCACCAATCATGGAGGCAATGCAAAGCGATGACGTCACGTCATGTGACGTCGCAAATTTTGGCGATCTGTGACGTCATGATAACGTCATGTGGTGACGTCATCACGGAATAATGATTTTTGCATCACTCATGTTGAAGCCGCTGATGCGAGACGCCGACGCCGACGGTCAATTTTTATGTTTGATGAGGCATCTAAGGCTTTCGCCTTAAAAATTGTACCTAATCTATCAAGTTCACGTTACCAAAAATTAAGATTTCTCGTTGTACAACATATCTCACTGAGGTAATTTTCCTGTATGTGACGCCATATTTTCCATTAATTTACGGAAAAAAAGGAGCCGCCAAGAACGCACAAGAAAAACTATCACTTGGGCGTAAAGCGCGAACGGCGAATCGTCGCTGAATGGCCTTGAACCAGCGAGCTTCATTGGAGAGTGCGACACGTGCATTCTTCCTTATTTTTTTCCTCTCTGCTAGCAGACTCTCACGACAGAGGGCACGTCAGTGCTGTGCCCGATTCTGTGACTATATTAGGATGCCCAAGCGAGCACAGTTTCACCTCCTCAAGAATTCTAGCTCCGTGAGTCAGGGTTAGGTATAGGTGCTATGCAACACCCCTTCAACTTTGCTATAACGCTCAATGCAGCCAATAAATCGATGTGGTACTAAACACGCATCTAGGTTTGTTGACTGCAACGTAGAAATTGTGAACCAGATCCCATTGTTACATACTGTTACCGGCTGCAGCAGCACGTGGTGCACACAACAGAAGGTGGAAGAGCAGGAGAGAGGCTGGCAGCAATTGTGTGTGACTCCATTACAACATATAGGGCACAGTTGAAGGGGCCTGAATGTTTTACTGGCTGAACATTAACAGATGCGAGGCCTTCCCACTCATTGTCGTGAATGCGGGTGTGCCCCTTACTTTACAGACACGATGGTGCTTTGCAGGCATAAAAAGCCACTAGCCTGAGAAATTATTGAGGACTTGCGCATCACAAGAAAAAACGAAAACTGTGTGAGCCAGCCATCGATAAGGCTTTGGGACAAGGAGTGTGAAGGCCTAGTGAGCACATGGGGCGATTTGACATAGAAGTTGTGCGCAAGTCTAGTGAAGCCAGAAAAGTTCCTCATTCTTTTGAGCATTTGCCACATGAGAGTCCGCGCACATCATGTACACTTGCTGTCCTTTGCTTTTTTGTGAGCGCTGCCCAATCCTTGCTATGGCCAACTTGCTCAGTTTTATTTCCCAAGTCAAGTGCACAGCATGATGCACACACTGAGCCTGCAAATTAGCTTGCATATAAGTATTGTACAAGAAATTCAGACAACAAAGAGAGAAATGATGCCGCACCAACAAGCCACAGTCCAAGCAGCACCAGAAAGGCAGGATCGTCCCTAGCAAACTGGTCCTTTGTCTCTGCAAATGATGAAAGCATGAGCACAATAAAGCTGCGACCGGAACAAACAGGCATGCGAAACCAGAAGGATGCTCACGTTTTCTGTACTGAAAGTTGCGGTACCTGTGGCAGGGGGGAAGAAAAAAAGCTATTAATGTTGGGTTAAATGAACAATCCTGCTAAAATGGTTGCTCAGGCAATAAAAAGTGGTGAAGCTTAGGTGGTCAACTGTTGGTTCACCGCAATGCTTTGATATACACAAGTCAAAAGACTAGCTACACTGTATGAGGTGGCACCAAGAGGCGCATGGCGGTCAAAACAGTGATGCTCGAGGAGATTGCAGCACCTGTCCAAATGAGAAATGGCAGCAGTGGTTCAAGGATAGGTCTTGTTGGGGAACTCCAGCAGAAAATTCAGGTGGTGTTACACAACACAAGAGCTGCAGTCATGTAAGACAAATGAGTTGCAAGGGGCAAGTACATATGTCTGGCATTAAATGGACCCTCTGAACACCCCATGTGAGCACTTTTGTCTTTTTCAAGAATGTGCAGACATTAGCCAGGTACCCAGTAAGCGCTTGCAAAGCAATATATACACCTGCGTAACTGCACGTGTTGTTGATGCTGTGACCGATGATGAATGATAGCTCAGCCCATTGTAACGTGTGGGAAGCTAGAAACCACTTGCTAGTTACACAATTCATGTGTGACATATGGTGCAATTCTACGCTTCTGCCATGCAATATTCTGTTTGTTGACGCGACCCACATGACGCCCCTATAGGGCCTTTTTCCGAAGCAGTTTCAAGCACTGGTATGGCTCTGTAGTAACTTGGCTCCCACGCACAATGCCTGGCTTGAACGCTGTTACTTAAAGTCATGCTTGAGAGATCACACGAGTTTTTGTACCGTATGCTGCGTTTCTCAAAGCCAGAGTCTGATGAGGCACCTAAAGAGCCAATAAACGGGCTCCGACTTTGTTTTTTACACCTCCGAAACAAGCTCACTGATTCACCTCATGGCACTTACATTTTGTGGATATTGCAGCGGAGCACGCCCAACTGATTTTCAAAAAACAATTTCCACCTCTGGCGCCTGACCAGTCCTCTCGCCCACTAAGTGATGTAACATTGCCTATGGGGAGAATTACTTAGTACTGACCTCGTTAATTGGTCCCCTGCACTACAAATATTTGCCTTGGCCCTGCAGTGATGCGGTTTTGTCGTGCATATTACTTATTCTGTCAGTGCCTTGCACCGCACTTTGTTACCACAGCGCCTGCGAGTAACAGGAACAACAAGTGGAAGAAGCCTTGCTCAGTTGTTTGCGCGCCGAGGACGTAGGGCTACGTTCTGAAGAGGGCGTAATCACAGCGATGGGCTATGCTCCCTGTTCTTCAGGGCAGAGAAGGGTAGGGAGGCAGCCAAAGCGGCCACGAAAGGTTGTCCTGTCCTCGGCAACTTCCTTATTATAGCACCTATTCGCAAAAGTGTTGGGCAGCATGCATACGTCGTACAAGTGCAGAGTTATCTCTTCATAACAAATTTTCAACCTCGGGGTTGTTTACTGGCCCTTTAAGGCTTCTTCGTCTTAAAATATGTGGGTTCCTGGCGGCACTGGGAATTGAACCCAGTGCCTCCTGCATTGGATGCTCTAACTACTTGCTCTCTAGGAACTGCTTTTGCTCATTTTCGGATGGCTTTTTTTCTGGCTCCATAGAAGGAACCTTGGTGATCCCCTGGCCCCCCTGATTTTGAGATTGGTACACGTGAGGGCTGTTCTGTCCGCAAGAGACACGAGGGGGGGCTCACAGTATTTGTGATTTGAAGCAACTTTTGGAACAGAATAAAAGTGCAATTGGGGAAGAAAGAATGGTGCTTTGGATTAGAGCTGTGCACGGGCCGTATTTCCGAGCCCGAGCCCGGCCCGGGCCCCCTGACTTTGTTGAAGGCCCGCCCGAGCCCGACGGCAAAGGGCTGCGAGCCCGCCCGGCCCAGCCCGACGTACGAAAACACAATCCCGGGACCGGCTCGGCCCGGCTTTTTGAAGGTTCGCTGCGAAAAGAAAACATCGTTTTCCGGTAATTTGGCATTTTATTGAGCATATCAAATATGATCAAACGACACACGACGAACGGTCTCTATAACAAAGATTACAAATTACAAGTAGACGGCCTCATGCCAGCAACAATAGAGTTCGCTCGCCAAAGCCGTCACGTGTATGGGGTATGCCCATGCAAGCATCAGCTTGCACGAAGGCGATCTACGTCAGGTCGCTCGTCGCTGTCGCGTGCATTTTCACTCATATGGGATTTGGCCTTAAATCTAACGCGGAACAGTCGCGTGGCGCCGTCACTAGCTCAGGTGGTGTTAATTCCCTGTTTGTCGGAGTGCAACAGAGGCAGTGCTTTACCTGTTCGCCTTTTGTTTAAAGCAGCGAATGGAAAGGAAAAGCGGCAAAGGGCGGTCGCGGAAAAGGCGCTGTATGCGTGCTGGAAAACAATTCCCGCTCCTTCTCCATATTTCGGGCTTGAGTCGTGCTTTGCGCCGGGCCCGAGCCCGGCCCGATAAAACTCCAAGTAGCCCGAGCCCGGCCCGGGCCCGAGGTGAAAATACGTCGGCCCGCCCGAGCCCGGCCCGCGGGTCGGGTCGGGTCGGGCTCGGGCTTTTGGGCTACCCGGAGCCCATGCACACCTCTACTTTGGATCTCTCGGTCCACACTGAAGGACACAAGACTAAAAACTGGAGAACAGCCATGAATCAAGCTTGTCCTCGAAGCTTAAGATATACAAAGGCCAAGCACCCTGCAGCAAAAGCATTAAAAAAAATTGAGGAGCCCTTCCCCAATCGGGCAAATGGGGTCAAGCAAAGTACTGCATTTCTTTCTTTCTTTATAGGTAGCGACCTTCACTGGAATGCTGTTTCTGGGCTGAATCAGCACGGCATCTTTCATGTTCTTTCCAACATTTCTCAGCCTGTAGAACAGCCCCACGAAAGGACCATCACGCAATCACAGAAATGCTGGTTAAGAATTCAATTTTCTCAAAGTCGGAACGTTTCTGAAATGCACAATTCCTTATCTCAATCTTACACGTAGCTTAGCAGGTTGCTTTTAGTCCGCCAACATGAAATATTTAAATGAAGCACCCATAGCAAGTGTACTGTTTGCCAATTGTTTTTTGCATCGTCGGTAGAAAGCATTCATATGCTTCAGCTCAGTTCACATTGGGCAACCGTGGGCATATGGCCTAGTGTTCAAGGCACTCACTTAAGGACCAGGGAGACACCGGTTCATACCCCAGCCACAGAGAGAAAATTTATTTAGTTTTATTTATTATTTCTTTGGTGCACGCCAGCTGTGGGTGAGGAGGGTTTTTTGGAACACCACCATCACCAGTTACACAGATCCGCCAATACCAGCTTCGCTTGAAAAAGGCATTGATAGCAAGCTTCAGTGCTGCACTCCTCAGACTAAAAAAGGTAGGCTTGATCCAGCACGAGTATGACAGCCCATATCTAGCAATCCTGCCTCAGCTTGCAACCAGTATTCAGAACATAAGAGAACATTGCTGCCGACACCCCCATCTGTAAGCTCGGCCATCCTATGGAGCTTGCAGAGCTACAAAAATGAGACCTCTGTGCTCTCCTGTTGTCAAAATGATCATCTTTCCATCTGAAGAACACATACTGTGATCTACTGTTAAAGGGAACACCGGAGCATGTGGAATCTATTCAATGCCACCACCAGCTGGCAGCTGCAACAAGTTTCGCGCAGGCGTCGCACATGGTGTTCCTTCATCACGTGAATGGCTCACTTGGTGAAGATTTGAAGCACAGTAGCAGATGATAGCAGGCGATGAAAGAGCATGAAAGCACGAAAAAGCACAACCCACAGAGCTCACTGTGCCGAGTAGACACACTTGCATGCTTGGTGTTCCCTTCTAGACCACCAGCATGCACACAGTGTGCAACGTAAACATGGGTTCTGGCCATCCTTATGTGCCTCTGCAAACTGTGCTGACTTGTTTTAAACCAACATCTTGCATCACGATGTCAGCAACAGGGCATGCTCCTATGTCCTCAGTAGTTTCAAGGCCCACTGGCAAAGTTTGCCATTCCTGATGCACTTTTTGCTGCATCAACATCGATATGGTAGGACCCTTGTTGCCATCCAATGGAACTACGTTATCTTCTCAATGTCATAGATAGATTCACATGGTGTCGCCATTACAGGACATTACAGTCAAGATTGTAGCTTAGACCTTCAGTTCCACATGGTTTTGCCTTTTCCCCAGAAATGATCAGCCCCAGGGGTTGTCGATATGGGTCGAGTTATTCGCGAGCTGACCAACAATCTTGAAATCTGCCACACAAGTGGTGTAGCGCCACACTAAAAGCTCAGGCCCCTACTGCACCCATGGTCCTTTCACAGAACACCCATTTCGTCTATATCACGTGTGTTGCACATGCGCTCCCTGAATTTATCTGCTCTGACCATTCACCCAATACTTGATCAACATCACCTCCAGCATTCACGACACACTGACCAGAGGTCCAACAGCCTAAAGTCCCCTTTATATTCCACAATCTCCGTGGCTTTGCTTACATGTTCCTTTCCATCGACACTACTTGAGCCGCTGTATACTGAATCTTGGATTGCAACAACATGTTCACAATCCCTGTAAATGGTCACAACCATTGTGTCCACTCAGAACCTCGAAGTATATCGTCCCTCTCCGCATGTTCTCCCAACAGACAAGTCCACCTCCACACAATGTCACCCCTCAGCTTCTTTCCGGACTATCACATGCAGAGACTTCCTCCCTAAAGCCACCGTGGGCCGAAGATAAAATCACCCAGAGACATCAGAGTGGCCTTCACCACAGAAGCTCTTAGAATTAGCTAGAGCATAATGATTTAGTGAAGTGTACATTATTTCTGAACGGTGAAAATGTGCAACGTTCGCTTTGGAAGAGTACCAGATTATTTACGACTCTATTCATCTATGATGAGGCATTTATGTTGACCTAAAAGAATCGTATACAGTGCTCGGCACTTGAAGCACGATTATAGTCAGCCTCAGAATAAGTGTCAGCTCTGCCCACAGCGGTCCCACCCAGAGGGAATCACACAGACTCTTTTATGTGACATCGAGTAATTCAGCTAGCTGACTTTCCCACACGTCTGAGACACTGGTTGAACGTCCTGGAAAATTTCACCAAAGATTCAGACATCACTGCCGAGCCAAACATAATATTTTAAGAACTTTTATTTCAGAATGTACGCGGCATTTACATTAGCAGGGAAAACCGGCAGGCCTGTGTGGAACACACAGCACAGTCACAGCGCGAGCTGGAAGCGCTAAACTTTCGTGGGGCAACTACTACAACTGCACTTGCAAGGTACCCACTACGCCATAAATCATCATAATTTTTGCGAAGTAGGGGAGCACCCAATATGCCATTATTCATTATTTTGCAGAGAAGCGAGGTACCCGCATTGTGTGCACTGGCACAAGGCATTGTGTGCACTTTGATGATGCTGTGGCTGATGATGAAGAGTTATGGCTGAGCCCTTTGTAATGGGCAGGAAACTTCCACTTGTTATGCAATTCGAATTGTTCTAGCACGCATTTAAAGGGGCCCTCCAACACTATTCAACCCCTCATTTTTTACTCGCAGGCTGTGTAGACTGAAGTATGGACAGATTAGTGCGGTGAGAACGACAGCGAACGGGGCATGCAGTCCAAAGTTCTTTGGTGTAGAATATTCAGAAAACAAGAAAAAAATGCCTACCCTATACACGATTTTTGCGGGGTCACAGGACTACATTTCACCTGTCAGTGATGGTGCAAGGCGCCGCCAATGGCATGAGCTGAAAGCTCCTATGTAGGGGAAGCTCGCACACCATTGCTGCTTGTCCTGTCCAACGTATTGTTGATGCCGTTGCCATAGTAACAAACAACGTGGTGCCTGAACACGGCATTTTGTTTACACCAAAATGAGCTCCTTTGAATTGTCATAATTTGTTACTGCTTTGAAACGAGTTTGTCCGCCGTTCCGTAACACGACGCTCCATGGCACTCCCTCTTCTAATTTGCGGAACGACAAGGGCAGTGAAGCCTCCTAGCATCCCGGGACTGCGCAAAGTTGTTTCGCGGGTTGTTCGGTAAACTACAAGAGTGCAGCAGCATCAATTCAATGAAGGGGATTAATTGCCCCGCTTCAACAACAATCAAGAGTGCCCCGCACATGCGGAACGAGGCAGCTTGCAAATGTACAGAAGCAAGAAGAGGGAAGAGAGAGGAGCCTTTGGTGTGGACATCCGACCCGCGCAAGCAATAAAGCCAGCGCCTCTGTCATGTCTTGTAGCTGTAGTGATCTTTTTTTGTTGTGACATCGTCTATTTGGGGTTCAATGAAAAAGCAAAGCAAAGAAAAGTGAAACCAAATAGTAATCTCAGTTTTGATTCCATGCCACGATCGCTTCTAACATTACACTTATCCCCGGTGTAAGAAAAATAATTTAGGTGTGGACACTCCGCCCGACGGCGCGTCCACATAATGTTCGCCTCTTTCCTCCTCTCGGCCCCCATGTCGCAGCGCCTCCCACGCAACCGCGGCCGGCGCATGTACTATAGAAGACGAGCTGCGTGCGTGGCGTGCGTAACGGCGTTGCGCACGTGAGAAGTCAGCGAGCAGAAAGACTGCTCACGCGCTCTAAGCAAGACGCCGCGCTTTTACGTACGCAACGCTGTTAGGGACGCTATGTGCGTCGGGTGCCCCGTTTACACCGTGGCCGTATGAAAACTTGCCGTTCAGTTGCTCTATCCTCCTCCGCTGTGCGTAAATTACAGCAGCAGCGGTCTAAACAATAACAACAATTATGTACGTTCTTTTCGGCATCCTTTTTTTTTTCTAACGCCGTGCAGCCAATTCCGGCGTTCGCCGCACGTCGCATTTTTCGGTCGCGAGCACGGTCGCGAGAAACGCGGTATGCGTTCCTTGCTCTAGTTGCTAGCGTGCACGGTTAAAAAAAAATACAATGAGGTGAAAAAAAAATGAAGAAAAACGCACGTTCGCCTCGTCGCAATAGGTTTCTTAAGCCCCCATGTCGCAGCGCCCCCCACGAAACTGCGGCCGGCGCATGTATTAAAGGCGAACATTATCTGGACGCGCTCTCCTTCGCGGCGGGCGGAGAGTGTCCACACCTAAATTATTTTTCTTACACCGTGCACTTATCCGATCATAGGCCTGCACTCATTTCGAACCGCAATAGTTCTGGTGAGCGCCACTACGTGCTGAAGCGCTTCAGCAGCGATGTAGTGAATTTTATGCATGATTAAGATACTAAACCATTTGATATCAGTGCTTAGACCTAAGCTAAAATTATCCCCAGCCATCAGTCTACGTAAACTACAAATAAGAAATAGGTGCTTCAAAAGTGTTGGAGGGCCCCTCAAATGCAATTCCTTGCCCAACATGACGCCTATATGGGATTTTTTGCGAAGGAGTTTCAAACACCGGCGTGGCTCTGTGGTAGAATACTCGACTGCCACACAGGCGGCCCGGGTTCAAATCTCATTCCATCCTGGATATTTTTTTCTCATTTCACATGATAGCGGTTGTGGACACTGATGGCAGCGAACAGCTACACCACCATAATCAGCTGTTGTGATCTAATGACAGCTTTTGCTGTAAAAGTACTCATCGTTAGAACGGAAACCACAAGCATGAATCTTGGACAGATGAATGGCAGGCATGCGGAAGTTCTGGGGGCGGAGAACTTCTGCCCCAGAACCATGCACCACGCGTCTGTGATGCAAGGTGACTGCATCCAGTAAACAGTTGTTCAGTTCTCAGTGGGATCCAGCTTCGCAACGAACGTCCACCAGCTCCAGCTGCTTTTGCACGGCACACATGTACTGCTTTAAGCCATGGCAAGCCGGCATTACAAAGAAGTAGATCTAACGGTTGTCTACCGGATGCAGTCACAAGCACTCACTGCCAGCAGCCATCGCGTTCCAATCGCTGAGCAATAAAGCTTCAGTGCTGTGCCAGCAAAATGAGGACAATGACATTCTAAATGCCGAAGCTTGAGAAAATAGGATTTTGCAGAAAGTTCTCTATCACAGCAACGCAGACACACGCAGAGCTCCCACATGCAGAAAGATCTGGCCAGCGGAACTTTTCTTTCGCCTAGCAGCATCTGCTCCGAGAGCAGCGCTTGTGGGCGTGACGATCGCCGTGACGTAACGTTGCTTGCAAGCAAGGAGAGATCCATTCTATGAGCTGCATCTCTACAGTTGCAATGCCTGCGCATCTCCCCCCAAACCCTTTTCCGTGCGACGTCAACGTAGCATGATTATTTCGCCACGATTAATACTGAGCTGCATTCTTGTCATAAGATCAAGACGCTCACACTTTCTGCGGTGAAACGAAGAGGTAGAGCATTTGCCACATGGCAAACTGGAAGTCCATGTGTCGCACATGAATCAGTCGCCTCAGGAACTTGGATCCCTTGTCTTTAGCACTGCGTTTCTCGAGGTGGTTGGGCGTCGGCGAAGGCAGTGGCGAACTGCGGACACCAGTCGACAAGCCTCCCATGCGGTCCTGCGAAGTGCCAACAACACTTGTTTACAAATCAGCGCACAAATACTATGGTGCCGTAACGACAACACGGGCCAAGTGAGCTCGCGGTCGGCGAATTCTGCTTTGCAGCGACGACGCACAAACCGCTCCGCGCAGTTTCAAGTGTTTCGACTTATCTGCTAGGCATTTTGGATGCCATTCGAGCGCTTTGTGCTGTCGTGGAAAGCGTCAACCTGTAGCAATGATGATATTCTAAATCTTCTGTTGCCGACGAACATTGCGAATGCGGGGAAAGCTCTTTGCGACGTGACGATCGTTCATCGCTTATGCAGACGACGTGCACATCAAATATACGCTGTCGAACGCGCGGTCATCGTACCATTATAGAGCAAGCTTCGCTGAGCACATTTCCACCAGCACAGGCGAGAAGGCGAACTGGGCGAACCGCGGAACACCACCAACACCACAGAAGACAAACGTAGGCTAGGACGGCTAGGCTGAGCTAGGGACGGTCGCCACCATCATCCCACCCAGTACCATCATCAAAGTACTTTTCTTTATGTTGCCTCGTCACTTGGCAAAGAACATACCTATTTATAAAAGCAATGTCCACAAAAAATTTATTTAGCGGTGTTACCATATGGTGTTACGAGCTTGAATGCTTGAACTATTTAACGATTGATAAAGTTACTCCATCGCTCGCATGTGGCGCGCCGAGTCGGCGACATGTCGGCGATCCGCAGTTCTCGAACGAGCTTCGTAGGTGGCGGTGGTCATGGACGACCTTCCCACCGACCATGATGTGATCGTCGTAGGAACGGGTGCGTGCGTTCTTTCTCTATTGAGGCATGCTTGACTATTAGCGGCGAGCGAGCGATCGTTTGCTAGTTGATGGTAAGACAGCGCTTAAAAACGCGCAGAAACGATACGCTGACAGCTTGTTGTGAAACACACAGGAACGCGACGTCAAATAAACGCAAAAGACACGAAAAGCTCAAACGACAATTAAGGTGCCTGTATAGTTGTTGCCTCCGAAAAAGCGAATATTTTTGCAAATAACGCTTTGAAGTTCGATGCGTACACCCACTTGCACTAACGTTCGTGATTCATTGCAGGTATGCCAGAATCCATTGTAGCTGCCGCCGTGTCGAGAATCGGACAGAGGGTTCTACATTTGGATAAGTATGACAATTCTATTCTTATACAGTCTTTTTTTTTTACGCATTCCGACATGACGCACGCGCAGCTGGACGAGTTTTCACGTCTAGTGCCTATGTGTGTTCGATCCTTTTCTTTCTTTTTTAATTCGGGATAGCATCAAAATATTTCTGCACCACATTTTTAGCTAGCCAGCGATTCGGTTTTCATACACTGCGCCCTTGAAAATAATGGCAACTTTTAACACGAGTGTTTTATGCCGGGGTCCACCAAGACTTCACTGACGTCATTTCCGTCACGGAAATGACGTTGGTAAAAAGCAAATAACAGATGACAAATAAAAACTAGCAGAAAAATTTTTGTTGACGCGGGTCACCTGGGAGTCGAACCCACGACCTCTCGGTCTGCGGCGGCAAGTGCCGGACACGCTAGCGACTGTGCTGCTGACACACATGCGCGAGGCTTTACAAACGCGGCTTATGTATCTCACACCATCTCCACGAGACAAACGCCAGAGGCAACGAGGACGTGTTGGCAGAGGGTAACACCTCCTCTATACCAGAGGGAAGTGGAACGCCTTCGCGCGTTCACAGCTCATGCTACGAACTCTGCTGCTCGCGTTCCTGAAGCGCTGTGTGGTGGTGTATGCATGAGCAGAGGCATAGATTACCCTATTACGGGGGAGCGCTCAAATTAGCATTTCCCTCGACGACGCTTTGTATGAGTGCATATCGAGTACCAGTGTTTATTATGTGCTTGTTGATGCCATCTTTGTGCGGGATATACTGTGTCCAGGTGTATGTCAACTACTTCAACTATCACAAAGGTTTAATCACGATCATGGACGTTAGTCGTCGATCGGTATGGAACTGTGCCACCAGGCGTCAACATCGGGGCATCTAGGTTAAACAGTGCTATAGCTGCTAAACACCAATAGTCAATGTGCAAGCTCTCATGTGTCAATGTACAGTAAACAATGAACTACTTTTGAGAAAGCATGTTTCACTTTCGTGTTATACCGATTCCTATGAAGGAGGGATCAACCATGTTTTTCAGTCCATGCTTTTGCAGTGAGGCGTCTACTGCCCTCAAAGCGACCCTGAAACGGTTTTGACGATTTTGAACAAGCGCATTGAGGACCATTAGCAAACCGATACAAGCCCTCTGCTTAAGCTGTTCACAGTGCCTCAGTCAAATTAGTTTTCAACCACCCACTTCCATAGTACGTAATGTGGCAGTGCTATGTAACTCAGTATGTCCAGTCTGTGTCTCTGACAAGTTTAGGGGTGAAGCACTTAAGGCCGAGGCATGTCCGTCCATGTGGTGTCCGTGTCCGTGCTTACACACCTACTCGCCCACTCGTCATGATTCACTTCGTGGAGATGCGTGGTTTTAACAATAGGTTTAACAATAGACTAATATGAATCATAATTGTGACAAAACAATATAAAACACCTGCAAGCACAAACTCCCCAGGCAGCACACCGGCATTGGACCAATCTCGGAACAATGTTGGTAAACATTGGCAGAAATATTGGTCCTGCGTTGGCTTTTGGGAGTTTGCTACACCTAAATGTGCATTGGTCCAATATTGGATGCCAATGATTTTCCAATACAGTAAAAGCTCGTTAATTCGAATTCCACGGGAACGCTGAGCAATTTCGAATTAAACAAAATTCGAAATAATGAAAGTGAGCAAAAATGGGTGGATTTCGGGGGTGGGGGCACGAAAAATATTTATTGGCCAAAAAAGTCGGTGATGACCATCTGCTTCTTTTCTCTGAATGCCACAGCTGCGGCTCTCTGTTCCAGCACGCGGACGCGGCGCAGGGAATCCTCTTCACCCTCTTCAAAGCTGAAGAAGAGACGCGCCACATTAAGTGCCTCCATCACCGCAGAAGCTGACGGGCGCACAGGCGCTTCGTCATCTTCGTCTTCCTCACCTTCTGGTTCTTCAGCAACAGGCTGCGCACCGGCTACTTGAGCGATAATGTCCTCATCAGTCAGGGCACCACACACCGATGCACCGGTGTCAACTTCAACATAATCGGCAAAACGTATGCCCCGGAGAGTGTCGTGCAATGCCACTGGCATGAGCTCCTCAGCCCCGTCCACGTCGACTTCACAACTATCCTGCGCACTTCCAGCTGCAAATCCACTGTGGCGGAAACAGTTTGCGATTGTGGTCGCGGTCACCTGTTCCCATGCGCGCACCAACATGTGCATGGCAGTGAGCAGCGTAACGCCGAAGTCCTTCCTGTCGCCCGCGCACAAAATCATTCTCTCCAGCATGTGACGCCTATAAAAGCACTTGATGTTCCTTATCACACCCTGGTCCATTGGCTGTAGGGCCGCAGTCGTATTTGCTGGAAGGAACACTAGCTTTGTTGCTCTCAGCTCAACGTCGACTTTGTGCGCCGAGCAGTTGTCGATGACAAGAAGAACGCGTCTGCCGCCCAGTTCCATTCGCCTGTCGAATTTCAGTAGCCACTTCCTGAATAGGTCACCTGTCATCCAGGCTTTCTTGTTTGCGGCGTACTCCGTCGGCAGTGACCGAATGTTTTTGAAGCACCGTGGCTTGAGTGCTTTGCCAATCACAAAAAGGGGGACCTTTTCCGTACCGGTCATATTTGCGGCGACCAGAACAGTGACACGCTCTTTGCTGCGCTTGCCGCCGGCACAGCTGTCTCCCTTGTAGGTGATCGTCTTGTCTGGCTGCAACTTGAAAAATAACGCTGTCTCGTCAGCGTTAAACACATCCTGTGGTGAGTAGCTCTCCAAGTACTGCTGCAGGGTGTCGCTTCTCCAAGTAGCGCATGTTTCGGCGTCCACTTCCTTTGCCTCGCCGGATAACGTGCGGAATACGAGATTGTGCCGCTCCCTGAAACGATGAAACCATCCCTCGGAGGCGACAAAGTCTTCAATGTCCAAGCGCAGGGCGAAATCGGCTGCCTTGGCCATGATGACAGGGCCGCTCAATGGGATACTCTGGGCTCTCATTTCTTTAACCCAGATAATCAAAGCTGACTCCAGTTCCGGGAACTTCGCTGTCTTTAGCCTTTTTTGACTGGCGCCAAAATCCTCGGCTTCATAGGCGTTTTCAATGGCCGTCCTGTTGCGTATGTAGGTTGACAACGTGCTCGGAGGTATGCCGTGCTTCCTCGCAATTTCGTATTTGCTCGAGTTCCCTTGGTCAACCTCTCGCAAAATCTCCAGCTTCCCCTTGACAGTCTTCGCGCAGTAGTTTCCCCGCGGCATCTTGCAACTTCGATGCGGAATAAGACGGCTTGACGGCGTGAACGAACAACGTGCTCGAGGAACAAAGTGACGCTGCCGGGTGTGGCCTAGGACTGCTAGGACTACTCCGCCGACTCCTCAGCGTCCCGCGGGTCCCGCGTATACAAGTGGCGCCAGGCGCTGAGATAGCGGGAGGGCTACGGAAAAAAAAAAATTGCTCCCTGGATTTCGGAGGCCATACTTTGCTCGCCCTTTGCTCGGAGGCCACTTGAAGCTCGAAAAAACCGGTCGTGCCACCTATCGTTCGGCCGTAAAAGCTTCCACTAGTGTTTGACGATGATGACGCTCGGCGGCGCACGCTTCGAATTATCCGTAGAGGCGGCAATTTCTGTTCGAATTAATGAATCGTTTTACACATGGTCTCCTATGCACTGCGGACCGGACTGCGGCGACCATTTCGAATTATCCAAAATTTCGAATTAATGAGGTGTGAATTAACGAGCTTTCACTGTAATGGCAAGGATGGCTGTAGCCAACATTGTCCGTCCAACATATCGCCAATAATGGCAAGGATGGCTGTAGCCAACATTGTCCGTCCAACATATCGCCAATAATGGCAAGGATGGCTGTAGCCAACATTGTTCGTCGTACGTATCGCCAACATTGTATAATTATTGGCAGCTCCAATATTTTTTGCCAGCCTTTATCGTTGGCTGCACGATTGTTCTTTTATTTCCAGCGTTTAACGCTGGACATGAAAACATTTTCCACTGAATGTGTAGTTTAACGTGAGGTAGATTTTTGTGCACGTAAATAAATGCATGTTGCCCACGCTTTTGCTTTTAGGCAAGCAGCAGGGATAATCAGCATACAAAAGCTGAGAGTACACAAAGTTTATTCTGCATGTATACACATGGCAAAGATACTGCAAGTTTTGAAAATAACTTCGCATTTCGCACTTTGTTCTGCTGACCGCTTGCTGGCAGATAACAGCTGCACAGAACCTACACTAATTACCTTCAATAACGTCCTTATATTAGAAATCGGGGAAACGGGACCACTCACAAACACACACAGCCTCCGTAGGTGTTAGCGCTTATTTGATTTGTCAGTTCACCGAAGGTTCAAAAGGAAGTCAGTGAAAAGCGAAGCGTGATAGAAAATGAAATAAATGAACATGTACACGTGAACAGACATTCGATACAGCCGAAATCCATAACCACCTTGAACTACCAGAATGTTCGCCTATTTATTAATGAAAAGGTGACTGCGGCAAGAGCTTGAAAGTCTGCGACAACTTCACAACTAAAAAAAAATTGTGTGTTACAAATCCATCATTTCTTTGCGCGAATCGAGCGGCGAAGGGCAAATGAAAAACGGGTGTTAAGCTGACGCACTACAACGCGAGAAAAGAACAAAATAGCACACGCAAATGCTGACAACATCGCTGAGGGCGAGAAATTAACCAACCTACTTCGAAGCGCACAATAAAGCCCACCACATTGGTATTCACAAACTAACAAATTTAAAAAAAATTACGAGGTAATGTAGACAATAATAAACGCAGCACACATTTCACTTACGAAAAACACGGAAAGTAACATGCGACGAAGGAGAAAAACGACTTACTGAACGCGATACGAACACAAAAATCCGGTGGAAAGTTTGCGAGCTGTCAGAACACATCGGCGCTCATCTGCGAATTGCTCTTCAAAAGTCAAAACAGTCAGGTCCGATGAAGAACAGGGCAGCTGCCTTCTCACTGTGGCATCGCCATCGAATCTCGGTATCCGTAGGAACGTGGCATCCTGTCTCGGTATCCGACTCCGTTTTTTCCCGATGACTCTCGACTGAATACTCGCCGATGCCGGGAGCCCGAACGAGGGAAAGTAACCGCCACTGACTGAAAAGGAATAGCCGCCTGGCAGAAGGGGCCGAAGCGCGTACGCATCTTCTGAGGTGCCGTCGTCTCCCGCCATCTCCCTCCCCCCCTCCCCCCCCCTCGTTTTCAAAGGCATTGAAAGCGAACCGTCGTGGGCGGAGCAGCCGTCAAGTGACAAGTGTTTTATGACCAGCGACCACCGCGCTGCCCCACTGCCGCGAGGAGGGGACGTGAAATTCCGGAGCAAAACATGGCGCCGCGCTGCTTCTCCGGCCTCCCGATCACCGAGAACATTTATTCAAAGTGAACACGTCTGGTTGTGTGAAGCGTTGAAAGTGCAAACATAACTCATCGATCATTTAAAGATACCGCGGGCGATACCGTAGTCTTGGACAGCACGTTGCTGTAGCGCGCACACAAAGAAGTTATAATCCTGTAATCCAACCAGTCGTGTAGCAAACACGAAAATACGTGGTGTGGTTGAAGTCACATGAGATGTTTTGATTGTTTGCCGCTAATAAAGCCGTGAGAATAATTTCGGTGCGTGTGCGGTGCGCAGAAGGCGCGCCAGCGCAGAGGCCCATTGCGAAGCAGATGACTTCTATTCTACTCCATTAACTCGTCAACGCTATGTACAGCTTCAATCAATGTAAAAGCAGGGTTTTTTGGTTGTTTTTATACAGTTGCGATGTATACGCTGGCTGTATCACACAATTAACGTTAACTTTCAACAAGCATTGCAAAGTGAGATTTTGTTTTGTGTTTCCTTTCTCATAGATGTATTTCCAACAGCGCGCAAAACTCAGTTGAGAACTTGGTACTTATTTTACATTGCTCAACATCTGTAAAACGAATTTTGTCCAACTATTTAGCATATATTTTGTGCCACACTAAATGCCAACCTAAAAACGACCCTTTGCCCCCCCTAATGGGGAGCCCTGCGCACGCCTATGGTGATAAGTAACCAGAAATCTTCTTTGAGGTGCGCTGGATGCCGGACAAAGTGATTTTCATTATAGCGTGCATGCAGGTGGTGGCTCGATTCGGGCTAACCTTCCCTCAGTGATGGTAAAAGGGGAAAAAAACATTCTTGCCGATTAATCATGCATATGCTTGCCAGTGTTTAAGACATTGGAGTGATGTGTAAGTCTGGACAATATTGTCCGGCGCGTAGCATTGGCCGTCCAATATTGTTTAACCAGTCAGATTGACTGGACAATATATCCGATCTACTGCCATTACTTAGCCAATATTGTTTTACCAACGGATAAGCTGGCCCAATATTGCCATCCATATGGCCTGGTTCTGCCAATATCGTATTTACATCGGCAACCATGGGCCGTTGTTGCCAACCTCAAAGAATAGCACAACCAATATTGTATGTTGGCTGGCAAAGATGGACCATTATTGGCATCCTTGTAGGCTGGCTTGCCAACATTGATTTTATAGTGGTTTGTATGGGCCATCATTGGGCCATCGTTTGCCAACGTATAAACAATATTGGACCAATGTGCTGTGCTGCCTGGGAAATGAGTTTTCAACCACCCACTTCCATAGTACGTAATGTGGCAGTGCTATGTTAACTCAGTATGTCCAGTCTGTGTCTCTGACAAGTTTAGGGGTGACGCACTTAAGGCCGAGGCATGTCCGTCCATGTGGTGTCCGTGTCCGTGCTTACACACCTACTCGCCCACTCGTCATGATTCACTTCGTGGAGATGCGTGGTTTTAACAATAGGTTTAACAATAGACTAATATGAATCATAATTGTGACAAAACAATATAAAACACCTGCAAGCACAAACTCTTTGTACTATTCGGCAACTTTAACGTACACATTACAGACCTTAGAACCTAGCTTTGTCGTTTACTTCACTGTCGGCTGTCACGGTATATAGAAAACTGTTGGTATAGTCGAAACATATATGTGTATATGTGAATAAAAAAAGGTTTACAATAGACGAACATCAATTATAATTGTGACAGAACAATATAAAACACCTACAAGCAGAAACTCTTCATACTAGTCGGCGACTTCAATGTAGACATTATGGACCTTAGGACCTAGCTTTGTCGTCATCACTTTACGTCACTCAGTTTACATTATATGGGACAACGCTCGGGTAACGTAGGATAACTCATCCATACGATACCCAGAGCATCGCCCACTCGTGATGATTCACTTCGTGGAGATGAGTAGATATTAGAGCTGTGCGAATAGCAATATTTTGGGTGCGAAGCGAATTCGAATATTGAAGTGTGAGTGCGAATCGAATAGAATATTTTTCTAATATTTCTCGAATAATTCTAGAATATTTTTCGAATACTTCGAAGTGAAACAGCAGAAAAAAAAGTTAGAGAGGATTCCTCAGCATATTCTTATGAGATAGCAACATGAAAGTGTTTCTTTTCGCTAGGTTGATGAAGCACTGGCGGGGTGGTGTTTCATAGTTGTCTTATCAAGAATGAGGCAATGTAGAGGCCGAATTGTATTTATGTACGTGATTTGGTGCAACCAAAGTGTTGCCGACAACACTTTACACGTGATAGACGTAGATGCCATTTCCTCAGCCTCTCCTCCTCTTTCAACTTCTGTGGAAGCCCAACTGATGTGGCGGACAAGGGTGTGCGCCCTTCAAGTCCAGAGTTTCAAATCTGCCTCGTAGATGTCGATATATAAGAACATCTGAAATTTTGGATGCTAAAAATCTTCGGCTTCCGATTTTTCTGACTTCCTGCCAAAATTTCAGGTCCAAAACAGCATTAATTGAGCCCCCTCCTCTGCCACATCTTTCATCTCCATGTTGGAACCAGCATTTTCTTGAGTTACTACATTTGCGACCATAGCAGAGCTTGAAAGGCACCTTTGCCGCAATACCGGGATGTGATCAGGTGAAGCATATTGAAAATCTAGGGACCACTTTCAATCGGACGTTGACTGTGTCTTGGCAAAGTTCGACCGTAATGGAGCTTGAAAGACAGCTTTGCCGCAAAACCGGGGTGTGATGAGGTGAAGCACATTGAAAATCTAGGGAGTTTCAATTGGATGTTGAGTGTCTTGGCAAAGTTCGACCGTAACGGAGCTTGAAAGGCAGCTTTGCTGCAATACGAGAGTGTAATGAGGTTGAGCATATTGAAAATTTGAAGGGGTCACTTTCAATCGGGCGTTGACTGTATTTGTTTTTGGGAAGTTCGAATGGTAAATTTCGAGTGCGAATCGAATCAAATAGGAAACACTATTAGAAAAATGTTCGAAATTTCGAATATTCGCACACCCCTAGTAGATATCTTTTTCCAACCTAATTGTGAGCAGATGCTGATCGTATTAGTTGAAACAGCTTATAATTTTTGACAACTGGCCAGAATATATCACACGACACCGGTGGAAGTAAAAAGAACGTGAATTATAGTGACTGAATCTAACATATTTTTCGTGGTTTGAATATGTTTTCTATTTTCAAATTGCATTCGAAAGTCGCAAAAACTGGTACGTCACCTGGTGGACAAGCCTTGATACTGCGTGAATGAATTTTACAGGTTGCTGTACGTAGTATGCTGTTGTCTAGGCACACCAGAATTCATGCTTAAATTTATAGTCTGTATATTATTAGGCATCCCTGCTTTGTTTTGTGCTTATTACTAAGTAAAACGAGTTTACGCTGAGAAGCACTGCTGCCTTCGCAGCAAACTAGTGGAATCATGTCAAGCAGCGGCACATGCATGAAGCGTACAAGCATGTGCAGTGAACTGCAGCACACGAACACAAACAATTATCGTGCTCACCTACCACTGTTTACAGCATGTGTTGCATGTACAACTTCGTCAGAGCTGCAGATAAAGTTTTGATAAAATTTTCATGGTGTTTCCCGCATCGCAACTCTATGATTAGATACTCCGACCATTAAGCTTTCTATTACACTAAAGGAAACAGGTACCATAAAGATTGCTTGTCACTGCCTTTAAAAAAAAGCATTAACACAAACAGAATACGCAGTTACAGTTTATTGCCAGACCAGGGAACCTCCGGTGGACAGTGAGCATCATCTGCCTGTGTTACAACGTGCTCCGTATTGACGCGAGCTGCATGACAGTGCTTTTCTTGTGATTTATTTTTTTGAGCACCGTGAATTGCCCTAGCTATGGAGTGTGCTGCAAATCTTGTGATTGGTGACATGTCAAGCTCTGACATCGTGCACGGCAAACAGGTAGTGGAGGCTCTTCACTTGATTGGTGCACTGAGGCTCTCGCTATCCGATCATCACCGGGATCTGCAGCCACCCCTGAAGACACCACCACATTGTGCACATTTCTGTTTATCGGTGATCATTCTCGAATACTTTTAGTTTGTCTGCATACATCTTGATGTGAGCAGATTATCAGCATACTGGAGAATAAAATGTGAGAAGCCAGTGCCGTTGCGGAACCTGGCTGTGCTGACCTCAACGACACGCTTCCATTTACCTGGCCTTCGCAATTCACTTCGGTGCACATCGTTGCACTGCTGGAGTTTTTTGTGGAGGCCACACACGCAACTCAACCCAATGAGTGCGCTGCCATTGCCGGTGTTGCCTGTACATTCAAGTTAAAGGGACCCTGAAACGGTTTTGACGATTTTGTATGAACACATTGGGCCAGTAGAGCAAGTCCTAAGGATAATTTACAGACCGACTTAGGCTATGTGCGTAAACTGTGTAATTTATTACAAGGCTTTAAAGCTGCTAATCGCCACCGATCACAACGGCTCAGCTGTGATCCCGCCCACTTCCAGTGCACGTCGTATTGGTATTGGAAGCGCGACGCCACACAGACGGCTGATCTGATTGTATATGTCCAGTCCACGTCACTGAAACTCCTATGGGCAACGAGCATCGTCTGCCTGTGTTACAACGTGCTCCGTGTTGACGTGAGCTGAGCGACAGTGTATATCTCGAGGTTTCTTTTTTTGAACAAAATGAATTGCCCTAGCTGTGTTGTGTACCACATATCTAGCAATTGGTGACTTGTAGCTGCGACATCGTGCAATGTTTGAGGCTTCTGGCGAGCGGGATCCCTTCAGCTCATCGCTGCAATGAGCGTCGCGCTCTCCCTATCCGTTCAACGCCACGATCCACTTGTCTGCGGCTGTAACTTCACCCCTGAAGACACAACCACATTGCCCGAGTTTACGCTTATCGGTGATCGTTCTCGAATTCTTTTTGTTTGTCCGCATGCTTTTGCAGGTTGTCACCGTACAGGAGAATAAAATAAGATCGGCTGGTAGTGTGGCGGCACCTGTCGGAGCAAATATCATCCACTCCGCGAGCTTCATCTTTGTTGCCAGACTGCATGCTGCCGGGCACACTGGGCCTCCGAGATTGCGTGCAACCTGTCGGCGCGCAATATCGGAGGCCATGACTGGGCGAAGCTCAAACCATTGAGTGCGCTCATGAGAGCGCTGCGATCGCCGGCGATGCCAACGTGTCTGTGAGTTGAGGGGGTAAGGCAGGGTGAGGAGGAGGGTATATATATAATTGTCCATAGTGGCCTTGGTACGCGGTGCGTCGCTTAATTTCTGGTGGGAATGATTTAGGGATGCTCTTGCCTAAATGCTGACAAAACTTCAAAAAACCGTTTCAGGGTCCCTTTAAAGGACCCCTGATAGCCAAGTTTTTGTTTGTGACTTTTTTTTTTACTGTCATTTATGGCTTTCAGTCTGATAATTCCTAAATTGAATTAAAAGATGCTCTAACATATTGTATAATTAATGCTAGCATCGTTAAATGCGACCAATTTTGTGTCACTTCGAAGCACCCGCCCTAAAACCATAAAAAAAACGTGCCCCGCAGCACAGGAGCTTCTAAAATCACGTGCACTCCAGCTCTGGTGACGTTTAAAGCAGTTTTCAAATTGAGGCCCCATGCGTGTTAAAGATTGAAACGATGTGGGTGCTTCGGTATGAGGTAAGACTGTTAAGCGCGTGTCTCCTCAGGAAGAAGAAAAGCATTCCTGGCCTAAGTATTCAGAATTACCCTCAGGGCAGCGCCACAACAGAGCGAGAAGGGTGCCGAATAATAGCCCTCTTTGGGTGCCAGCTGTGGTATTGTATGCCCCCGCAAATCTTCTGTGCCTTTGACAATAGTCGCTGTGCTTGTGGAACTTCACACGGGGCCTCTGTCTGCATCATGCCAGTGGTGATGTTGCGAGGTGCTGCCTACTCAGATTAGCATTCACGCTTACTTTAAAACCAAATTAAAATACAGTTGAACCTGGATGTAATGAAATTGACGAATGGTGGCAATATTTTGTTATATACAGGCTTTAGTTACATGCAGTTTCACATGAAAATCGGCAAGTATTGTGCAATACAAAACCAAAATGAGACGGATATTACTTCGGTAGGCCTCACCTCTCACATTTATTCAGAAGAAAGAAACTGCATGATTTTGGCTTGAACTGCATGATTTTTCTTCATATATGATGACATCAATCGGCGCTCCAAGGAAGTTAATTCATGAAATGCAGCTTCATCATCCTGCGCGCCAGCGGCACGATGCAAGACGTCCAACGCGTCCATCACATCTTTCACTGTAGGCGTGGCAAACAGTAGATCTTTCTCTGATGCACCTTCGTCGTGACTGCAATCTTGCACCATTTCAACAAACGCCGCGTCTGACATTTCTTCAGTACATATGGCGCCGTTCTCAGCAAACAAAAATATGCCGAGTTCGACGTCGTCGGGCACTCCCCCACTCGCACGTAGCACATCCCACGATTCAGTTACATCCACCGGATTTGCAAGCTCCTCTTCGTCGTAGCAGATTTCAGCTTCAACGACCTTTGTTTGGGCCTTGGTGAAGCAATTTGAAATCGTCTGAGCAGCAACTTGCCATGACGCGGCAATCATCTCGACAGCTTGATAGATGTCGATCTTCGTTTGCTGTTCAAAACGGACGTCCAGAAGAATCTTTTCTATCACATGACGGCGGTATCAGCACTTAAAGCTGTTGATTATTCCCTTGTCCAGCAGCTGTATCAGGGATGTGCAATAGGGAGGAAAATATATAAACTCTATGTTTGAGAGCTGAAGGCCGTCAACGTGGTGTGCATAGCAATTGTCCAGGAGCAAACGGATTTGGCAGCCTTGTTGCTTGATGTCTTCATTGAAGTCTTTCAACCAATCGGAAAATATTTCCCGCGACATCCACGCCTTTGAATTGAACACATACTTTACCAGAATTCGCTTCGTTCCCTTGAAGCATCTGGGCCGAGTGCTTTTTTCTGATAACCAACGGGACCCGTTTGTCACTGCCATCACTGTTGGCGCAAAGCAAAACCGTCACGCTGAGTTTGCTTTGCTTGCCTCCGTGGCAGTCTAAGCGCCAGCGTGCGATTAGGCAGCACCTGATAAAACAGAGTCGTTTTATCAGTGTTATAAACGTCAGCTGCCCTGTAGCGACTCAAAACGCCAGGCAGCTCCTCGGCCCCACACAACGCACTAGCATCGCTGTCGGCAGAGGCCGACTCACTGCTAATGATGTTGACACTCGCGTTAAGGCTCGCGTCGAATTTACTCACACGATGCAACGACAACAAAACACGCACAAGCCTAAAGAAAGTCACAGTTTTGCCGCAAGGCCGGAGTAATGAATGCGATAGCAAGAAAGTGGAATGTCACACGAGGAATGACAAGCAGCTCGATACTTGCAGTGCGCCGCTGAAGCACAAAGAAGGACGCCCGAAAAGAACGCTCAGGTGCACACAGGACAAGCTTGAACTAACAACTGTCACAGTTGTTATGTCTTTATGCTTGAGCGACGCGCTGCAAATGTCAACAATGGAGAATCAGACGCTCTTAGATATTTTTCTTTCTCTGAAACTGCGGCGCATGGAGTGATCCCTCTGTGTCTCCTGCCACATGGGGGCATCTGACGCAAGGTGTGCCCGTTTTTTTTTTTTTTTTTTTATTGTTCCACATCTCGAGTGGGTACAGAAAGGGGCCACTTTGTCGTGCTCGTATCAAGGACAGTTTTCAAATTGAAAGAAAATGTAGGAGCGTTGCATGACAAAAAACACGCCCAAGCTCCTTCGACATCTGTGTGCCACCAGCGGTAAATGGTGCATATAAATAGCTCGCCGTTACATTGCCGGCGCATGCATGGCGTATGGTTGAGTTGTCAAACTCAGCGCGCTGGAGAACAAGGGGTCGCAGGTTTGAATCCCTGGTCGGGGTGTTCCAGATATTTTTTTCTTGTGCTTTATTTTTCTTTGTGCCTTTTTTATATATATACATACTGTGGGCACTATAGTTGTGTGCTTCTTTCTCATCTGTGCATTATCATAATCATCATCATCATTTTGTCTCTGCCCTCATCGTCACCGTGTGTCATTGTCATCATCATCGGGTGTGTGCACGCTCGGCCCATTCTCTTCCGAGGCCTTGAGTCTCATAAACGTCGCTTCAACCAAGACGTCATACGTGGTGGAGGTGGATTTTCGGTCCTCGGTCCTCTCCCAGCCCGCTCTACCTCCTGGAGCTTCGTTCAGGCCGCCGCTTGCCCCCACTGTCCGGCAGCATGTCGCAGAACGAGCCTGCCGGCGCCGATGCCGTCTCTACCCCTCCGCCGCACGTTTTGCCTCCTGTTATCATACAAGGCCACCACCATGACCGTGACACGAAGACCGCTCTTCGCTGGTCTTCGTGGAGAAGACGTCGAAGACTGGCTCGATGACTACGACCGCGTGAGCGCTGCTAATCAGTGGGACGAGGCCGCCAAACTGCGCTACGTCCCTTTCTACCTAACCGGCGTCGCGAAGACGTGGTACTTCAACCACGTCGTTGACTTACCCGACTGGGCGACCTTCCAGCGGCAGCTCTGCCATGTTTTTGTCACACCGGCCGTTCGGTCCGCCGTCGCGAAGAGGACCCTGGATACTCGCCAACAACATCCCGGCGAGTCATACACATCGTACATCGAGGATGTTCTTGCACGATGCCGGCGTGTCAATTCGTCCATGCCCGAATCGGACAAAGTACGCCACATTTTGAAGGGCATAGGGGCTGTTGCCTTTAATGCCCTCGCTGCACAGAACCCAACTACCATCGCTGACGTCGTCACAACTTGTCAGCGCCTCGATGCTCTGGATTCGGTTCGTCTACAACCAGACATTCGTGAACACCACTCTACGTCTCATTAACATCTCCGTGATCTCATAAGGGACATAATACGGGAAGAACTACGGTCGATGGGCTTCTCACTTCCGTCACCGTGTTCTACACAGTCTTCTGGACCGGCCTTGCGCGACATCATCCGGGAGGAACTCACATCCATGACCTCCCCTGCGCACGTACAGCCACCTGCTTCTCGGCCCATACCAACCTACGCCCAAGTTGCCGCCGCGCCTCCCGGCGACGTAAACACCACTTTGCCGCTACCATCATACACGTCGATTGCTGCTGCGCCCCCAGTCCACTTCCGTTCGGTGCTGCCTGACCCTTCACCTGCCCACCTGACCGCAATATCTCCAGGTGCTCCGAACGCCTTCGTGGCATTCGCCGTAGCGTGGCGTGGTGTGCGTTCGCCTTGGCGTGGCGTGGCGTGGCGCGTGCGCCACGGTGGTGGCGCACGTCCCGCTCAGTATGCTACTACTGTGGGTATCGCAGCCACATATCTCGTTTCTGCCAAAAACGCCAGCAGGACGAGCGTCGAGGTTACGACATGCGTGAACGGGATTTTTCCACTGGGGCCTCTTATCAAGGTCAGCATTACTCGTCGCCCCCGCACCGGTCTCCATCTCCGCCCGCGTCGAATCCGCCACAGAACAGCCGATCCGCACGATGCCGCTTATCTTCACCCTTTCACCGCTCCTCTTCTCCACTTCGGCCTGCCTCATTCGCCACCGATAATCAGTCGGAAAACTAGGTGATGCAGTTTTTTGGGGAAAACTGCATTCCAAGTTAGGACTGAAATTCCTCCATCAGGCCCGTGCAACATGGTCTTTGTTGTAGTGGAAGGAGTGCATGTCGATGCTTTGGTGGACACGGGTGCGACATTTTCTGTTATACGTGCTGATTTGTGTCAATGTTTGAACGAAGTGACGACGCCTTACGATGGACCCACGTTAGTCGCTGCCCAGGGGAACGCCATTCGCCCTTCCGCTTTTTGTACTGCTCGTGTTTTTATCGACCGTATCCGTCATCACATCCAGTTTCCTCTCCTATCCCATTGCTCTCACAAACTAATCTTAGGGTGGGATTTTCTCTCATCTGCTTCCGCGGCTATTTGTTGTGGCCAACGCGTCGTCCACCTGACACCGACTTCATGCTCGACGATGACACCCAGAAGCCACTTCATCTGATCGCTGCGGAAGACACCGAACTGCCGCCACTCCACGAAAAAATTGTCACCATTACGTCCAACGACATCGACCACGGCGACGTGTTGGTCTCCCCTTCATCACTTTGCGCTCGTCAAGGCATACTTCTTCCGTCCGGTGTCGTTTGTTTTCGCAATGGATCTGCTCTCATCACCGCCGTAAATTCAACATCGGAGAAGGTTCTATTGGCACAGAACACTACGGTAGCCCTTGTTGCCGACCACGAGCCTGTATTCGTCATGCCCCTGCAAGCCGTCTCATCCAAAGACCCTTCCACCGGGGAGCGTGCTTCTTCCTCCGCCTTTACCGCCACCATCAGCAACGACTTGACAGCTTCACAGACACAGCAGCTGCTCGCATTGTTACAGAAACACGCAAATTCTTTCGATGTTTACTCGTCTACTTTGGGCCGCACTACCACTACCGCGCATCGAATTCAGACAGTCGGAACATCTATTGTACACCGCCGGCCATACCGCGTGTCTCTTGCTGAGAAAAAAATTATAGAAGAAAACGTTGCCGATATGCTCAAACGTGAGGTAATACGCCCCTCATCTAGCCCTTAGTCGTCTCCTGTCGTTTTGGTCCGTAAAAAGGATGGCTCTGTGCGCTTTTGCGAGGATTACCAGGCGCTCAATAAGATCACCCGCAAGGACATGTACCCCATGCCATGCATTGACGACGCCCTCGATTCCCTACAAGGCGCGGAATACTTTTCATGCCTCGACTTGCATTCAGGATACTGGCAAATTCCCATGCATGAAGGCGATAAAGAGAAAACGGCGTTCGCAACCCCCGACGGGCTATACGAATTCAACGTGATTCCTTTCGGGCTGTGCAACGCGCCCGCGACTTTTGAGCGCATGATTGACACCGTGCTGCGCGGCCTCAAATGGAAAACTTGCCTTTGCTACCTGGACGACATTGTTATCCTTTCGTCAATGTTTCCTCAGCACCTGCAATGCTTAGATGAAGTTTTGATGTGCCTTGCCAGCGCTGGTCTCCAACTCAACACCAAGAAATGCTGTTTCGCCAGCAAATCTATCAAGGTCTTGGGACACGTCGTTAGCAAAGATGGAATTCGGCCAGACCCTGAGAAGATTGCTGCGGTTCTTCGCTTTCCGCGCCCGGAAAGACCGAAGGAGTTGCGGAGTTTCCTGGGCCTCGCCTCCTATTTTCGTCGGTTTATTCAGAACTTCGCCTCAATAGCTGCTCCACTACACCAGCTACTTGCTTCCGACGTCCCCTTTCGGTGGTCTGAAGAATGCCAAACAGCATTCGACCTGTTAAAGGACGCCCTCACGTCCAAACCAGTTCTCTGCCATTTTGACGAAGCCGCACCGACTATCCTTCATACAGACGCTAGCGGCCGCGGTATAGGTGCCGTTCTTCTGCAACGCGACACCTCTTCACAAGAGAGAGTGGTTGCATATGCCAGTCGTGTACTCAGCGCTGCCGAAAAGAACTACACGATAACTGAGCAGGAGTGCTTGGCTGTGGTTTGGTTGGTGCAGAAGTTCCGTCCCTATCTCCACGGCCGTCAATTCACAATTGTTACGGACCACCACGCCTTATGCTGGCTTTCCACTGTGAAGAACTTGTCCGGGCGCTTGGGTCGGTGGATTCTACGCCTGCAGGAGTATGACTTTGACATAATTTACAAGTCTGGTAGAAAACATCAAGACGCCGATGCTCTTTCTCGCTGCCCGCTTCCTGCTACCCAGATCAGCGTTGGCGAGACCTCGGCCGTTACCGCAGTTCCCACGCTCACCTCAATTGGCCATCTGTTCTCGGACGACGAGCCAACATTTCGCTCCCACCAGCTGTCTGATCATAGTGCAGGCGTATTATGAACCACCTTTCGGGAGCCTCCCATCCACCTAACGCGCAACTTCGTCGTCAACTCCAGCAATTTAAGCTGGAAAATGGCGTTCTTTGCCGCCACATTTACCATCCTGACGGTCAACGCTGGGTTCCTGTGCTACCACGCGCTCTTCGACTTCATGTGCTTAAAGCCTTTCACGATGATTTGACTGCTGGTCATCTTGGTTTTCAAAAAACTCTTGACCGCATTCGATGTCGTTTCTACTGGCCCGGCCTTTATACTAGCGTAGCGCGGTACGTCGGTTCCTGCTTCCCATGCCAGTGCCGTAAACTCCCAACATCTGCACCTGCCGGACCTCTACAGCCAATTCCGTGCCCCACAATGCCATTCGAGGTTGTAGGTGTCGACCTTTACGGGCCTCTTCTCGTCACATCTACTGGCAAACAATGGATAGTGACCACCGTAGACCACTTGACGTGCTACGCTGAGACAACCTCTGTGATTACTGGCTCAGCTGCGGAAGTTGCTGACTTCGTTCATCACACCATAATACTGCGTCATGAGGCTCCTCGTATACTGCTTAGTGACCGTGGAAGGGTGTTCCTGTCACAAATGTTAAATGAAGTACTGCGCGCTTGCGGAACTACTCACAAGACAGCTTCAAGCTACCACCCTCAGACCAATGGTCTCACCGAGAGGTTTCATCGTACTCTTGCTGACATGATAGCCGTCTACATCCAACCAGACCACAAAAACTGGGATACTCTGCTACCGTTCCTCGCCTTCGCCTACAACACGGTCGTTCAGCGCACAACTGGCTACTCGCCGTTCTACCTCGTTTGCGGACGTCCCCCTGCTACCTTTCTTGACGTTCCCCTCTTCAAGAGCCGTGTTAACTCACCTCAGTCTCCCAGCGAAGACTACATTTCTCGACTGGCCCAGTCCCGCCATCATGCTCGCATCAACACAGACGCGAGACAACAAGGGCGGAAGGTCATTTATGATGCATCCCATCGCGTTGTATCTTTTCGACCTGGTGACGAGGTGCTGCTTTTGACACCTATTCGCACACCTGGTCTCTGTGACAAGTTTCAACCACGCTTCATCGGGCCGTACATAGTTCTGGAACAGACTTCACCTGTTTATTATCATGTGACACAACTTGTAGTCCTAACAGACCACCGTTACCGCAGCACCGAGATTGTGCACGTTTCTCGCATGAAACCCTTCACGCGACGTTCTTCATCACCTTGACTTGCAGCGGCCAGGATGTCCGCTTACAAGCGGGGGAAATTAGTGTGGGCACTATAGTTGTGTGCTTCTTTCTCATCTGTGCATTATCATAATCATCATCATCCGTTTGTCTCTCTGCCCTCATCACCATGTGTCATTGTCATCATCATCGGGTGTGTGCGCGCTCGGCCCATTCTCTTCCGAGGCCTTGAGTCTCATAAACGTCGCTTAAACCAAGACGTCATAATACATATACATATCCGGGAAATGACGGCGACGGCAAAAATCCACCGAGATTGTGCGTATAATTGCTATCGCAATAAAAGCAAACAAAGTCAGGTGCGCACAACATTGACACCTTGTGTCACAATGCATAAGCGAAAAAAAAAAAGGGAAAAAAACTGGGATCTGCCACAGAGCGGCGTTAGGGGAGCTAGCGGCTTTAATCGTCACCATCGCAGCACATCGGATCGACTGCTCTGGCTCACTGCGCTTACATGCGTTCCTCGTGCGATCGCTGCTTGCCTCTTTTAGCAGTTGCAAAAGTTACACATTATTTATTTGAATTTTCGGCAGATCTACTGCACAAAATAATGAATGATGAGCATGGAAAATTCGTTACACCCAGGTCACTTGCCATGATGCCTTCGTTACATGGAGGTCAAAAATACATGGGCTTCTATGGGGATGGAGTTGGGGAATACAAAAAATTCATTAAATTCAGGAATTTGTTAAATAGAGGTTCATTACATGCAGGTTTAACTGTATCCTAAAGATAATGTTTGCCACTAATAATCGGTCAGAAGTACTCACATATATGGAACAACCAAACAACACAAACATCTCGAGGTTTAAATTTTGGTATCAGGGGTCCTTAAGCAGGAAGAGCAGTTTTGAAGAGGCTAACAACTGATTGCCATTAATTGCCTTGATGCGTCACTTTATTTGTAGTGTCACTGATTTGTTAATGCTGTTGCCTAAAAGCTGAAAAAATTTCACCTGATCGTACAGGAATGCTTTAATAAGGTTTGGTTCACAGCATGTGTTGAAAGTGTGAGTGGCTGATGTGAGACATTGCTATTAGTGGTACAGTTGAAACTCCATCTAATAAGCAGTTCTTAAAGTAGCTTACTGGGAATAATGAACTTTGATGCATTTCCAGCGCTTAGGCAAAATAAGAAAAAAGCATGCAGACAGGGAAAGAAAAAGGGACAATGAGAATGCTGGGCTTCAACTAAGTTAATAAGGGGTGGGTTTTTGTACAGTCAACATGCACCGACAGACGCCATAACAGGAAATGTCTGTGCATGTTGCCACTCAACAGCAATCCACAGTACACATGTTTTTCCTGTTACAGGGTCTTTCGGCACATGTTGACTGTACCCGCCCCTTCTGTGCAATATTAACGTAGTTGAAGGCCAACATTCTTACTGTCCCTTTTTCTTTCCGTGCCTGCACACTTTTTTCCTATTTTGCCTAAGCACTGGAAATGCATCGAAGTTTTATCTAATGAAGTGATGGGACCACACTTGAATTAGTTAGTAAAATTGAGAAAGGGATTTTTCGGTCCTTCATAGTCTAAAATTATAACATAGAGACACCCTAAAGCTACCACGGCACTGTTTTTGCCACCAACTTAGGCCTGCACATGCAAAAAACTAGTGAGGGCAGCTCGGACATGGGGGGCTCCATGTCCAGGAGCCTATATGCAAAGATGCGGCAAATGAATGTAGTGACTGTGCAAGCAGGCTGAGCAATCTGTCACATGAACCATAAGAACCACGTGGTCGCTACTGACTGCCGAGTCCGTTGTTCCATGCACAGCGTGCAGCCACAGCGTGCAGTCAAAATAAAGCGAGCTGTGACTAAAGTGCCCAGATGTTTCAGCTTGATAGTGTTAGCAGGGACACTTGGTGAACAACCAATCTGTGCCAAAATTAGAATGAAATCACCGGTTTCTTACTAATTTATTTCAGGAAGAACTTCAATAAATTGGGTTTGGTGGCCAAATTAGTTAGTTAGTTTATGTTGATGATAACATTGAACCCTATGGGCACCTGCTGGGGAGTGAAAACTTTTTCATTAGATCAGGAACTTCATAAAACCAGGTTTCATTAGGTGGAGTTTTAACTGTGCTACAGTTGAGCTAGGAGCCACTTGATGCTGTTCAAAACTAAGGGTAGATAGGAGCAACATTTTAGGAAAGATCAAACGCAGAACAGACAAAGCCGAGATACACATGGCTTTGTCTGTTCTACGCTTAAAGGGGAACTCCAGTGCATTTTCGACCATAATGAGACAATGCCGTTTTCAAATTGTATTAACAGTCCTGTAAGAGCTAGGGTGGTTCAGTTTGCCGAGGGACTCATCAATAATTTTAAATAAGCAATAACCAAGCTGCTTCATGCAGGGTAGATGATGACATCACGAAATATACTACACGCCGCCATAGCACACTTGATTCTTCTGTTGTGCGAAAAGCAAGCTGGCGATGTTTTCCGACGCGGAATCAAGCGGTGCCAGCTCGTCTGAACTTACCAGCGACGAGTTCAGCGATGAGTGCAGCTATCTGAACGCGGAAGCATTGCCTTTTGATTTTGACCCGCTGGCGCGTGAAGCAGCTGACGTGCCCCGCATCGATGGCATCGAGCCGCGGCAAAATGAAGAAGAAAGCACGCACTGCGTCCGTCTGCTGCACGACGCGGGGTAGGAAAAGGGTAGAAACGATGAATCGCACGCTCAGGGTGGCCCGCATTTAAAGGTGTGATTCCAGAATTGGCTACCAGTTTATAAATTCACTTTCTAAAAAGTTTAAATGACTGTATAATTCAGCACATAGGGTACTGAAGATAACATATCTTGAAAATTTTATTGAAATTGGTGGATATAAAACAATTGCCGGCGTTCCTCTCTTCCAAAAGCTACCAAGTTTTGTTGAAAGGAACAACCTCGTTCACTCTGCCTAATGGCCAATAACGTATTTACATGGATCTGCTTTTGTTGCAGAGAAAGTCATTATGGGGGCCTTTGGGCTAGCTACAACTTAAGCAGCTTGCGGGAATGGATGTTCATGCAGGTGAGGTGGCCTTGCTTGGATGCTTAGGCTTCTCTGTTCGTAGGGTGACACGTGCATTCACAGATGATTGTTTTTGCAGAATGAACCAGCGCCACCTGAATTACTGGAGGAGTATCCACTGGGACCTGGTGAACGTTTACTGTTGACCGCTCAGAACCACACTTCAGTTGTCAATGCAAAAGAAATAGTGAATGTGTAAGTCATCATTACATTGTCTGAACTGAGCGTAACGTAAGTGGGGTTTGAAGAATTGTGATAGTTTTATAAGCATCTTGGCTCCAGAAAGAAGCAGTTGGTAAAAGAGACATTGCTGGATTGAGATTGTTTAGCATGCTTTTGAAGAGAAGCACCAGGGGCAGGCAGGTGAGATTAAAGGGTGAATGTTCTTTGTTTCTTATTACACAATATGCTCTCAGAGATTCAATATATGTGACGTTCAAAATTCTTCCAGGAGCACATTTGCTGCGCATGTCGCGGATTGGGCATGCCGTCCTGTGTTCAGTCAGTGCCAAGTGATAGCCCTGTATTCGGTCAGGTTGGGAAGCTTTCGAAATTCCCAAAAGAAATAAAGATTGCGTCACTGGCCCCATCATCCCTTACACGGAAGTAACGCACTTTTCACGGGTGCTAAATGGGATTGCGATTGTGCTAGTGATGGAACTGTTAGTGGAGGACATCACATGTCCATTCCTATTTATTACTTGTCAATTGATAATGAAAATTCAGTTGTTAGTTGTGTCTTGTGTGCTCTCATTTCATTGTTTCATCTTTGCATGCTGTTTCACACTCAAATATGTGCCAACTCGCCTGCCTACAATCAGTGTTGCAGTTCACTTAGGCACTATTTGGAAGTGAATTAAAATACATTTTAAATGTTTGCTATGTCCAACATCTACAGCTGAGTGTCCTTGCACACAGAGCAAGCTTACAGCAGGCTTTTTATAGCCTCAAAATTCGGTGTTTCAACACCTTTAAGAAGATTGCAGGAGGAACATGACTGCAGCAATCACAGGACCAAATTAATTGGAGAAACATGTGTGAGGCCTTTGCCCTGGCTTAGTCTAAGGGCTGCTGCTGATGGTAATGATGTTGAAGGCCATAACTGTGTTGTTTCTTGCGCCACTCTGTAGTGTGCCTGGGTTCCATCGTTAAGTGTTTGGCAAACGTGTACTGAACAGCCAAAGTGGTACTTGGAATTAAACAGCTAAACATGTCATGTAAGTAAAAGATGTGTAATGAGAACATGAGAGATGCTGCATTTCATAGCAGTAGGCCAAAGCATCCACAAAACTGTTTTGGTATTAAATTCAGTATTCAGGAGAGCACTGGTAATTAGGTCATAATTTGGGGCAATGTCCAATTCTAACACACGAGGCTGAAACATGGATGATAGCAAAGAAACTAGACTAAAGGTTAAGGACCACGCAGCGTGCAATGGAACAGAGAGTGGCAGGAGTAACAATAAGAGATAGAGGACGGCAGAATGGGTCGGGGAATAAACAGGAGTAGCGGACATTCTATAGCTGACATCAAGCGAAAGAGAACTGACCCGGGCAGGCCACGCAGTCTTGGGCAGTAACTAGCTACTAGTGACTGGTAACTAGTTAATTGTTTCAGTAACTTGTAACACTAACTACAGTAGACTCCCGTTAAGACGAACTCGAAGGGGCCGCGGTCATCTGTTCGTCTTATCAGGAGTTCGGCTGATCAGAAGTGCCCCTAAAAAGAGACATGGTAACATGCCAAGTGCATCCAAATATGTTACTTGAAAACACTGAATGGAGTAGGCCTACAATGGCGGCAAAAAGACATGAAAAAGCATTTATTTGGCTCATCTAGATAAAAACTATGCCTTCAAGCAGAGTACTTACACGAATCGTACGAGCACCTGATTTTCGCGGGTTCAAAAATAAAAAAAATTCATGTACATACTGCTACCACATTTTAATGATAAAACTTTAGCACGCTCCTATGTTGACGATTACAAAAAAAGAGAGAGAGAGAAGCACAATTTTCCTTCAAAGAATGTAAAATTTATTGTCCTGGCAGTTCGTTTTCTTCTGTGAGCCTGTTTTGCTGGCTCTAAGATCACTTCTGGATGGGCCTCGGTCGCGTGCTGTTGCCTTGACAAAGTCATTATACGCTGAGTTGCTTAAGAAAGTCTGCAAGGTTTTCTTCGAGGTCCGGATATTTTGCCGTTTTCCTGAACGACGCGCAGCTGAAGATATCCCATCGGGCTACTCACAGTCACAAGCCTCGCCACGAAAAAGACACAACGCAGCTATATTCACTGTGCAAAATAGCCTTCCCTTGTCGTGCGCTTCCATAATCAAAATGGCTGATCACAATTTGCACTTCACTGGGAACAGATACAACGCACACAGGCCCTATGCGAACCAACGCGAATTGACCACAGAATACATGTGCTCGGCCGCCATTGTGTGATGGCGATGACAATGCACCTGACCCCTCTGACGGGAGTGCGCCGCGATCGTGGTTTTGGTTTCGTACTCGATTGTAATGCACAGACCATTTTTGTTCCTGTTGTCGCTTTCTTTTTTTCCCCCACTCCCCTTGCGTTTGCCCCTCTGACCACAGCGGAGGAGCCCCAAGCTCTTGTGTTCTTCTGTTCTCCTTTGTACTCCAGCTGGGAAACTGAAGAACGGGAGGGGAATACAATGGCTTGGGGGTCCAAGTTGTAAATCCCCCTACTCTTTTTGTTGCTTTCTTTGCCGATAAAGCCCGCACCTCCCCCACCCACAGGCTGGGTGTGAGGGGGATGCCGGCTTTATCCGCTGACCGGTCTTTTTCCTTTATCTCGCGCCCTCCGCGTTTGCTTCGCGTCTTTGCTCCCGAAAGCGCTTTTTTTTTTCTTTTGTGCTTTTTCTCGGTCGCCTGAATGCCCAACCAAGACTGCAGTGTTCGTTTCGCAGAATCGCCAGCGTTGTTGACCACCGCGAGAGTTCGTCTTAACAGAAGAATACACTTGGGCGGTTCGTCTTAAGCGAATTTTTTTTGCATTGAGTCTATGGGGAACCAAACAACCGGTCCTGTGTTGTTCGGCATAAGCGAGAATTCGTCTTAACCGAGTTCGTCTTAACGGGAGTTCACTGTAGTTACTTTTATGTTAAAGGAACTTGTAACTGTAACACTGTTACCTTTTTACACAGTAACTGTAACGGGAAATACCGTTATAGTTACTTATGTTTTTATAAAACATCATCCAACAGCAACACTTGTTCAAGGCCGACATTAAACGCTTTCCACTTTTTCAAACTTTCTTAAAGGGACCCTCCAACACTATTCAACCCCCCATTTTTTACTTGCGGGTTGCGTAGACTGATGGCTGGGGATAATTTTAGCATAAGTCTGAGCACCGATATCAAATTATTTAGTATTTTAATCACGCGTTGAAGTCGCTACATCGCTGCTGACCGCATCAGCGCGTAGTGGCGCTTGCCAGAACTATTGCGGGCGGAAATGACGAAGATGAGCGCTGGCCTATGATTGGATAAATGTAACGTTAGAAGTAATAACGTTGTTGCATTAAAGTTGAGATTACTACTGTGTTTCGTTTTTCTTTTCTGTGCTTTTTCAATGAACTCCAAATAGCCGCCGTCGCAACAAAAAATATCACTACAACCACAAAGTACGACAAGGCGCTGGTTGCCATTCCGCCTCTGGTATTTTTTTTTTTTTTTT
This sequence comes from Rhipicephalus sanguineus, assembly GCF_013339695.2. NCBI lineage: Eukaryota > Metazoa > Arthropoda > Arachnida > Ixodida > Ixodidae > Rhipicephalus > Rhipicephalus sanguineus. Next base: position 11,295,551 of record NC_051177.1, read on the forward strand.
GCCTGCGCCGGTCGGATGTCCATATGAAATGCTTGTCCCTCTTCCTTCTTTTTGCGTCTGTACGTTTGCGAGCTGCCTCTTTCCGCATGTGCGGTAGGCTCATGATTGTTGTTGAAACGGTGTAAGTAATCCTCTTCGTTGAATTGTTGTCGCTGCACACTTGTAATTCTTCGGGCTGCTCACTGAACAACCCGCGTAGGGGCGACCGTGTTTAACTGCCCATGCCGCTCCACAAATTCCGTTCTCGGAATAAGAGGAGGGAATGACATGGAATGTCGTTGTAAGGAACAGCAGACAAAGCCTCGCCAGCCTCGCTTCGAAGCAGTAGCGCCCGTTCAAGGTCTGACAAGTCAGGTTTCAGGAACCACATTTGTTACTATGGCAACGACGTCAACAATACGTTGGAAAGGAGAAGCAACAATGGTGTGCGAGCTTCCCCTACGTAAGAGCTTTCAGCCCATTTCATTGGAGCGCCATCCGACGTCACAGCAGAGAGTGAAATGTGGTCACGTGACCCCGCGAAAATCGAGTTGAGGGTAGGCATTTTTTTTCTTGTATTTTGAATTTTATAAATTGAATAACTTCGTACTGCGTGCCGCCATCGCTACCGTTCTTGCTGCACTAGTTCGTCCGTACTTCAGTCTACGCAATGCACGAGTAAAAAGTGGGGGGTTGAAGAGTGTTAGAGGGCCCCTTTAATTACCATATCCTCCCACCTTTCAACTTTCCACAATCCCTTTGCAGTTTAGGATCTCTTTGCAGTTTAGGAGAGGTGGTCACTAAGAGGATTATCTTCCCTGCAGAAGACCGAGGTCGGAGGTTGGTCTTTAAAGGACCCTTCACCAGGCAACATAGCAAATTTTAGTTAGATGATGGAAGTTGTTGTGCCGAATGAAGAGCAGTATGCCGCAAGAATTTTTCAAATCGGTCCATTACGAGCTGAGAAACACAATTTGTAGCGGTGGGAAACCATGATGCGAGGAGGCGAGTTTAAAACCCTTGCCACTCGCCCCGTGTAGCCCTCGCAAGCCAAATCCCTTCCCTGCCCTCTTCACTTGACACATATGCAGGAACACGTCATGCGCATGCATGGTCACGTACACATGACGTGCCCGAGCCAGCCCGAGCATGCGAGCGGTGTTGCACGGCCGCTACCCCCCCCCCCTTTTTTTTAATGTAGTGGCCGTGGGCGTTGTGTTGACGTCCTCTGTGGTGTACTGCCTGTTTCTGCGGGACGGGCATGAAAGTTGCGACATTTGTACGGGCACGAGAGTTGCGGTATCATGATCCAGTGTCCCATTAACGTTTAATTGGACGCGGTAGAATAAATTAGCATAATGAGTGCTCAAACGCGCCAGAACATTACTTTCATTTCCAGGGCTGGCGTCTGCTCGATGTGCTAACCGCGGGGGCACGAACACATGCGAAATGGAGGCACATTAGCCCCGCATCTCGGCAATCCACGGGAAAAAAATGAAAAAGACGCACGCATTCCCTTTGTTTGTGATCATTATTTCTCTCAAGTTTTATTCATCTATTCAAGTAACAAATTACACAAGCTACACATGTCGTGTCAAATAATTATTGCAGTGTCACGTGCTACTGTTGGCGACGTCAGAGCACTGTCGTCTACGTGGAGGACCAACGTAACAGCACTACCATCTACATAGGGTCGTTTCCTCATGTACGTCATCCCCTCATTCTCTGTGCGCGCGCTTGCGAGAGGAAGGGCAAGCAGCGTTCAACTTGAAATTTGACCCATTTCCGCGGCACGTAGCGTTGCAAATTTGGCAGACGTGATCGCGAATGCCCAGTGTATGCATTGCGCTCGTCAGTTCAAAATTGTCAAACCTGCTGAGGGGCCCTTTAAAGCAACCTCAAGTTTACTTATAAACTATATGTCGTATAGTTTATAAGTAAACTTATAAACTATACGACATATAGTTTATAACGACATACATATATATATAAACTATACGACATATAGTGTATAGTTTTTTTTTCGGCATATATATTCTTTTTGTAACTTGAGCTTCTAGCTCTGTTCTTATTGTACCGGTGGTGCATTAGGGCACCAACTTCCGACCTAATTGTGTTTGACAGGCGGCTAGAAAGCAGCAGCGTGCGAAACGGCTGAAAGCCAGAAATACCATGAACTAGCGAAGCAATTTTTAAAACATCTTTGGAACTGATTGTAAAAGGTTTACTCCGACTTAACACAATTATTACCAATATAACTTAGATTTTTTGCCTCCTATGCAGGTGGCATCCTCAGTTTAAAAAAAAAAAAAAGGAAAAGAAGAAAAAGAAATGAGTGGAGGTGGAGGTCAACCAGTGCACTAGTCATACATGTCCTTGTAAATGTCCTGTAGGGAGCTGCGGTTGTTGCAAGCCGATGCATCAATAAGAAAGAAGCACGATTCCAGGAGTTTTCTTCGTCTAGGGGTTTACCACGTGCAGTTCTGACTACCTGCATGCCTTTGTACGTTTTTATTAAGTAAATTCTATCATTTGGTTTGTGATCTATTACTTATTTGATACAGTAACAGAAAAGTAACGATGTCACAGTAACTCTTACTGTAACTGGTTACTTTCGGGAACTCTGTAACTGTAACAGAGTTGCTTTTTTGGCTTAAATAACTGTAGCGTGCCGATTACTGAGGCCACGTAATGCATAGGACAGGCAACAAGTGGCCAGTAAGAGCAACAGAATGGCCGCCAAGGGAGGCAGAGAGTTAGATGGAGGAACCAGTTGACAGGAATAAGTGGACAAGGTAACTGGGGATCATTAGGAGAGGCCGATTATGATGATGATGTCAACTGAACCACTGTTTTTGCATAGGCCTGAAAAGCTCGTGGACTGCTCCCCACGTGACCCTGGACCAGCATTGGTGCAGCTGCATACTGTCTCTGATGAAGGTCCATCACATGCTGCTTCAGCTGAGAGCACCACAGATGAGCTGACCACAAGTTGTCCGTGCCCTTTTAACGCTGAAGACAGTGCAGAGCATTCCAGTGCTGACATAGTGAATCAGCGTGATGGGCCTTTGGAGAGTGAGGATGCCAGCACTGCCTACCACACCGTTGCCAGTGCTAGAAGCAGCTCCGTTGATGCTACTTACGGTAGTGTGACGCAGCACACCGAGAGCACACTGGAGGGCCTGAATGGAGAACCCGAGGAGCCAGTAACTGGAGCAAGGGACAAGGTCAAGGAGTTGTGGTCTCTGGAGAAACTGCTGAATGTCTCACGGAAGTTTAACCTAGACCTGGCTCCCAAGGCAAGTGTCATATGGATTTCTTGGCGTAAAAGTTTGTGAGCATACATTTAGTTATATTGAAAGCACATGGCAGCAGATTGCTTTGCCTGCTGCTGCTGCTTCTCAGCAAATTGCCTGAGCAGACAGCCCCGCCGATGCTAAAACCTTGCTGTGCTCTTATTTTGCACGAGGGAGTGTCTTAATCGCCAGGCACCTTTCGTTTCTTTTTTCGCTGTTCGTCTTTTCTATCTTTGGTGTGAGCTATAGAGCATAGAGGAAATCTTGTATGGCTTCTGAGGTCTTGTAGTGCAGTGCTCACAGAGTCAAATGCGACAATTTAGGACCACCATCTACAGTACCGGTGTAATTTCTACCCGAACGATTATATAATAAGAGCCAACATGACCTTTAGCAGCAGCCAGATTCAGAGCGATGTTATGAACGAGCAGTTTACCAAAGCTGTTGTCGCATTTCAATGAGTGAGCACTGCACTTGTGGTTTGCCACGCTGTCTTACTTCTGAGGCCATGCACAGCCAATGCAGCTACCCCGCTGAGCTTAAAGCACCAACAATTTGAAAATAGCTTTGGGAAACTCCACATGAACACTTTGCTGTCAAAGCACCAATGCACCAGCTTAAAGCAAATGCAAGCGTCAGCTAGCAATTAATGGGTGAAAGCAGCAGCTCAAAATTGACCACTGTCGATTAATTGGCCTTTGGAGGGCTGTCCGCTAGCATCCTGGTTGGTTCAATTGGCTAAGTGACTGCTCTGGAAAGGAGTGTGTCCCAGGTTCAAACCTCTGACCAGGACAAATTTTTCGTCAACTAAGAGGCCTTTCTTTCTGAGAAACCCATACGGATTTCTGCATAGCTTTGTGCTACAAAACAGGTGGTTGCCAACTTTTGCTTTTGTGACCTTTATGCCACCTTGCAGGACGGATTAGCAGTACAGTTTGCACATTATGGAGGGTCAAGAATGCAATGCAAAAGTACTAAATGCAGGATTAATTTTTGGAATTAACTGCGCAGGAATTTACGCTACATATAGTAGTCAATGTCGCTACCAAACAGTCAAGATCCACAAATAAGTATGTACAGTAATACCTCGTTAACTCAAAGTTGTAAAAACCAGAAAAAATTTCAAGATAAGCAGATTTTCGAGATAAGCAAAGTTGCACATATTCCATTGAGAAGTCCAGTTCTATCTAAAAACGTTACCACTACTGGGCAGTTTCTTAACAGAAGTGCCTAACTGGCTCGTTGTAAAGGTTTTAAAGAAAAATAATGACATACCAGAGCTATCAACCAGCCGTGTTTTTTGACGCTGCCTTTTTATTCAGTGCAGAAAGACCGACCGACTAAAGGCTGGTCTGCCTCTCGGTAACACTTGCACCTAGCAAAGCTTTCTCGAGTTTTATGAGAATAAAAGGACTCTCCTACCACGTTTCGTCTTTAGTTCTTTAATTTTAAAAAACTGACCCTACCATTCAAGACCCGTTCAGTCTCTTCTTCAGGGGGTGACTGCCCAGCCGGGCTCGCTCTGAAGCGAGCGCTTTTTAGTGTCTCCCTCCCCGCTGCTCTTTTAGTGGGTTGTCTTCTCCATTGGTCCTGGAGACCATGTACATACACGCTCGGCAGTGTTGACCGGTTAATGTTTCCATGTGTTGTTTGAATATGCCAAGATTCCAAGAACTGTCTTTTGTTGCGGCTACCTTCCGTTTCGATGACCCGGGCGTTGTCGATGTTGATGCGATGGTCCAGCTTCTTGTTGTGTTCTGTGAGAGCGTTTCGTGCTGCATTGAAGCTATGTACGTCGTTTTGGTGTTGCCGTATCCTTTCCGGAAAGTTTTTTGTCTCGCCAATGTAAGTGACGTGGCAATCAGTGCAGGGAACTTTGTAGATTAGCCCAGGGAATCTTTCTTTTGGCCGCGGAAAGAGTCGCCCAAGTGTTGAGGCGGGTTTGTGTGCCACCCGGATACACTCCTTCCCCAACACCCTCGCCAGTTGCTCACTGCTTCCCTGTATGTACAGGACCGTGATGCGGTAGGGTTGTTTGGGGAGGCTTCATTGTTGGCGCCACTCTTTGCAGAAACGGGTACGAGGGGGGAATTCCTCCAGTCATCACGTCGTTGGCACACTCGGCAGATGAAGCTCCTCATGTACCCATTGTTCAAGAGGTCGGTAGTGACTGCTTCTCATTTTGTTTGCTTTTCTTAGGAGCTGCAGGTGGCTTTTGCACAGGTCAAGAGCGTCGCGACAACTGAAGCTTGGTGGGCGGTGGGGTGGTTGGAGTTGAACTGTACATATCAGCCAGTGTGCGTTGGTTTTCGGTCAACCGAAAAGCTCGGACGTCCTTCCACCCATTTTCCACTCGTCTCACTAGCACGTCGAGAAAAGGAACAATGTTGTTCTTTTCACATTCCACAGTGAATTGAATCGCCAACTCGATTGAATTTAGATGTGCTAGGAAACTGTCGACATTAGACTCCCTGATCACGCAAAAGACATCATCCACATATCTCAAAAACATTTTTTGTGGTTTGATGAACGTGTCCATGGCTTGTTTCTCGATGTGTTTCATCGTCAAGTTCGCCGCTGTGGCTGAAATTGGGGCACCCATCGCGGTTCCACTGGCTTTTTTGTAGAATTTGCCCCCAAAGGAGAAATATGTAGCATTGAGGCAAAACTTCATCAGTCGGCACAGTTTGTCCGTGCTGAGGTTGGTCCTTTCGCTGAGTTTCTCGTCTTTTTCCAGGGTGGTTCGGGCAACAGAGACTGTGAGGGGCACGGGCACACTTGTGAACAGCGAAATGACATCGAAGGACACGAGGCTCTCATCACTGCCGACATACGCTCAACAAAATGGGTGGCGTTTCTCACATGGGTGACTGTCTTTCCCACTCGTGGTGACAGAGTCCTGTGCAGATGTTCAGACAGCATGCGGAGTGGGGATGTACTGAAGGCCACTATCGGGCATAGTGGTATCCCTGGTTTGTGGATCTTTGGAAGGCCATGGAATCCCGGCGCAGAGCCATTTCTGCATATGAGGCATAAATACTTGAGTCTTGATTCTGGGTGGTTTTTGAAAATGTCATCTAATAGCTTGTTTAGCTCTCGTTGGGTCCTGGTGGTGGGTTCTTTTGTGAGCTTCACCCAGCCAGACATATTGCTGCTGAATATGTTTACCTTTAAATTTCTCGAGTTTGCTTAACACATTGCATGTGGCGATCATCCCCGCCGATGCGCTCAACTTTATTTCGCATCAAGCGAAGCATGTTTCTTGTTTCGGCTGATATTATCACCCCGTCATCACCCCTTGAGTAGCTGCATCAACACTGCCGCGATCACCGTATGTGACGGCACGTTTCGCTTAAGAAAATGGTCAAACCAGCCGATGTTGCAGGTAAGATCGGTATAACCCACTGCTAAGTCCAGAGAATCAGCCTTCTCTGTCAGTGTTGTGACTGGAAGGCTGGCTCCTCTCACACGATGCAGCCACACAATCAGCACCGTTTTGACGTCCGGAAGCTTCGAGCCTCGAATCCGCTTCTTTGATCTTTGCAGCATCAGTGACTTGCTTTGCTTTAGCGATGTTATCCTCACCTTATAGCAAGGCCAACGAAAGAATATGCGCGACATGCCTTGCATAAATCGCATCTTTGATGGTAAACAAAACAAAGTGTATGGATCGGGCTATTTTGCAGGGCCTGCCTCTGTGCACGTCTATACGCCTTGTGCACCGCCTATAGAGGCGCCACTGATAGCCACCTAGCGGGCGCCGCCGACAGTACGTGCGGGAAGCCGAGCAGACGACAGCGCTTTGCACAGCTTTGGTGTGAGATGGGTGAAGTTCGCGGCTGCTATTTCCCCTTCGTGCGGGTGCCAGCCAACTAATTCTGCACTGGCAGCTGCAGGAAAGGCGCGGGCCTCTACGAAAGTGGACTTGTGCACGATGTTTGTCACGAACGAGCGCTTAACTAAGCGCACGTCGCCGATATCGAACGACGGCATTAAAGCCTGGCGCCAACGGTTCGTGCGCGACAGAGCGCGCGCATCGAAAAAACAAGTATAAAAAGGCGCCGACAGCGCGCCCCTTACCCTCTCCGCAGAAGACGCCACCGACACAGCCAACGCACGCGAAAGATCGGGATATTCGAGAAAGCAAAGCAGCGCCAGCGGCGCTGTCCGATTCCGCAGACGAATCGGTGAGAGAATCTCGCCCTTTCTCTAGCTTTCGCTGTGCTACGCACAGACGAATCATACGCACCTTCCGCCTTCCCGAACCCAGGCGCGAGCCGATACAGGCAATGCAAGCGATGCAAGCGCGCGGCCGCGGCGACGGAGAGTCGATCAGTCAGTGAGAAGTTAGTCAGCGAAGGAGTTATGTCGTTCTAGTGATAGCATCGTTCGCTTGACCGCAGAAGGCATGTTATTTGATGATCTAGTGCTGCGAGTAAAGTATCAAGAGATGACGCCGCGGGAGCAGTGACAAGTTTTGAAGAGGGTCGCCGAGGAGACATGTGATGACCGACTGCGCAGGAGAACGAACGTCCGCGTGGAGTGAATCGTCATGCCAGTGAATATCAAAGGTGCGTCGCGCAGACCAGCGTAACAAGACCCAGCTACGAGGTACAGCTCGTGGTGAATATCCGCTTTGTTTTGTTTACAAAGGTGACGTCTCAATCACTTCGTGTTCTTTCTGAAGTCAACCATTGCTGGATTTCTGTTTCTGTAAATAATAAATATAGAACTTAGCTTGTAATAGCGTGGTACATGTACCGCGCTAGTACAAGCTAAGTTCATGGATGACCAACTGGCCCGAACTACAACACTTCTGAAATATAGAACGTTTGAGTGAAGTGCCCTTGGGCGGCACGGCGGTCGAACAGAACCAACACATGCTCAGGCTTATAACATTGGTCGTCTACCAGTGTCAACATGATCGAGTGCATCCAGCGAGCACCGATATGGCAGAACAAAAGCATTAGAACAGGAAGCGACGTGTTAACTCGCACAATGACGAAGCAGCTCGCCTTGGCCAGCGAACAGCGGCGATCCATTGCTTCAGTCGTTCTTGCTCAGGATGCCTTGCGGTAAGTAAAACCGTGTTCTGGGCGTGTTTTTTTTTTTAGGTGTTTGAGCACTCCACTCCACATCAATTGTTCTTCGACATCCCTTGAAGTTTCGGCCAGCACACATACGACGAACGTTGCTTATTTCACTACGCAAACGTGAACAACGCAGAAACACGCGTACAACGACGTAGGAAACCACGGCGGCCGTCTGCTTGCCTTCCCGAGAGTAATGACCGAGTTCGCCGCCTATGGCGCTTCCGTCGGCGCGCACCATGCGTATAGACCTTTTCACTGGAGAGAAAAAATGCCGCCATGCTGGGCTGTGTGCGGCAGTGCTAAGGCTAACGTCACAGCCTCGGCAGTGCATTTAGGGGAGTCACGCCTATTTAGCGCAGCCCAGAGAGGATTATGGTGGTGCCCAGGGAGCCGTCTGTGAAAAAGTCGGACGTGACGTGACACAGGGTTGCTTGACAAAGTTATGCTGCTAGGTTCCGACTTCACACTAGGGAACAACATTGTCCGCTTTGTCGTAAGCGCGGCAACCTCGCGTGAACCTTGTGAAACGGTTCAGCAGCGAAGTTTTTGTTCCACTCTCAGTCAAAATTTGAGATAACCGAAAGTGGTCATGGAAATACTTCGAGATAAAGGGCAATATAAATACATTGCACCTATGAGAAATCGTTCGGTACCATGGAAAATTTCAACTTCGCCGATTTTTCGAGATATGCGAATTCGAGTCAACGAGGTATTACTGTTACATTTGAATCCAAATGTATCAAATCTGTAGGGGATCAGAGAAAAGTTCCACATATACTATAGGTAATTTAATATATAAAATATTTTATAAAAATCTCGAATATATATTGCAAGAGGATCGTTTGGTAGCATTCATTGTTTCATGTCACTTGTGCCTTGCAGCTTCTGTTCAGCCGCGGCCCACTCGTAGAGCTGCTCATCTCATCGAACATTGCCCGCTACGCTGAATTCAAGGCCCTGACACGCATTCTGACCATGCACAAGGGAAACCTACAGCAGGTGCCCTGCTCACGGGCCGATGTGTTCAGCTGCAAAAATGTGACTGTGGTCGAGAAGCGCATGCTCATGAAGTTCCTCACCTTCTGCAAAGAATTTGAGCAGCACCCCGAAGAGTACAGAGGTGAGAGGATTCTGGTTTTATTTAAGGACCATTGACAGCCAAATTTTTGTTGAGACTTTTATGCTTTAATTAGTACCTTATAATATTGCGCTATACAGTAGAACCCCGCTGTTACGTTCCTCACTGCTGCGTTTTCCCGGCTGTTACGTCGTTTTCCGCCGGTCCCGGCATAGCTCCCATAGGATACAATGTATTAGGAACCGCGCTGTTACGTCGTAACTGTCGGACGTTCCCGTATTATACGTCGCGAAGTGCACTCGGAGCCGACCGAGTGACTACCGAAGAGAGCGGCCACGGGGCATTTTCACGCAGCTTTTCCTGATTTGACCGTAACATTAGGCTCATTAGAGGCGCAAGCAACAGGATTTTTCGATTGATGCAAACAAAAGCATGGCCTTCGAGATTCACATTGCAAAGATGGCGTCTATGACGTAATTGCTCGCGAAAGCAAGGCCTTCGAGATTGGCATTTACTATTGACAAAAGCATAGCCTTTGAGATTTGTATTGCACAAACATGGCGTCTATGACGTATTGTTTGTAAAAGCAAGGCCTTCGAGATAGGTATTTACTTCTGCCATCGCGTTGGCGTAGACTCATCATCATCATCGTTATTTGTCGGAGGACAAGAGGAGTTCCGAGCTGGTTGGAGCTCGCATGGTCGTGCGCGCGGTTCGCGGTCGGACTCGCGGCGCTGGTCGTGATTGCGTGTGCTTAGTTCTTTCATGCCTACAGCTGTTGGTGTTAAAAAAATCACATACGTTGATTACATTTCTGTGGATGAGGCCGTCCCCGGCTCCGCGTTTCTATCCGTCGACTAGATCGCTGCTGAGCGCGCCAATTTTCGTGCTGCACGTAAGCATTGAAATAAAATTCTGTGCCACTAAATATTTTGTCGTTTTTCCTCTTTTTCGGCTCTTGCGTTTCCCGTCTCTTATGTTTATTTTCTACGGTCCCTTCAAAAACGTATCAGCGGGGTTCTACTGTATTATACTATATATTGCGCATTATTTCAGACGTGTTCATGAAATCTCCGTGTAATTTGCGCACCCCCTCTTTGGAGCTCCAAATTCGCGAAAAAAAGTGCACAAGTGATGCAAGTAAATACGGTTTGCGTGACCTTTCAAAAATGCACTGCTAAGACAAGGACATCGGCCTTTGTACTCCTGTGCAAGTCTGCCCCCTCTTTGCGATGAAAAGGTCTGCTAGGAGAGAGCGCTCGCAAGGATCGTGGCAGCCAACACAAAGTTGTGACGCAGGTGGTGGTTGGTCGTTTACACGAAAACCAAAGGTGCGTTTTGCATTCAGTGGCACGACACGCACTTCAAAATTGATCTTAAGTATGTTTTAGGCTCTATTATCTGTTTATATTTCGTAGATGATGCGTGTGTATCCACATAAATCTATCCCACAAGTTATCTCACCTTCAAAATTTTTTGTCAGTACTCCTTTAAATAGGCTTCAGCACATGACGCAAGCACCTCGTGTAGGGCGAGGGTAGGTTTGCATCATTTCGATTAATAAGTCTGTGCGCTGTAGATCGTTTCTCGAGGGACTCGAGATACAGGCGTGATTTCCAAATCATACTAGCATCCATCCAGTCAATAGCCTCCTCAGTCCCGCGTTAAAGTTAGGCGCACGAATTTTTTCAGAAAGTTCAGTATAGCTCGAATAGACTACATAGGCAAAAAGTGTTAAAGCTTAGCTTAGTAAAAGGTGTGGTTTCTGTGTGGTGCAATATCCAATATATCGGACATCAGGCCTTGACTTGGTCCTGATGTCCAATATTGGACATCAGGACCAAATAACACGGCGAAAATAATGTACTTAAAAGGTACTTTAAAAATGATAAGGTACTTAAAAATGATAAGCAAGCAAACAAACTTCAGAAATGCAAGCCAAATTACGTAGTTTGACGAGTGCGTCAGTAGAACACGCCACTGCTGACCGCTGCCATTTTGGACTAGTATTCCAGGCCACGGCCAGGCTAGACCGCACGCGCGCTCCTTTCCTTACGGCCTTCTCACCCGTCGCGAAAGCAATGGGAGAGTTTCTCAGTATGTTTCGCCGCCCGTCGGCGGTAGGGGCGCTGCGACCCTGACCGTGCATCTCATGCGCCGCGCACTCGGCACAAGAGCGTTGCTCGATGTGAAACCGCGGAAGGGGGGTTCTTGACGGAGAAAGGGGAGGGGGATTATTCAAGAAGTCAGGGGTAGAGGGAGGATCGTCTCCTTTAAAAAAAACTAATGTTATCAGACGGCTCTCCGCATAATGTCGGTATGCATGTGCTCGTGGATAATACAAGCTTAAAGGGGCCCTGCAACACTTTTCGAGCATGCTCAAAAAGCGCTGCCGATCGGTAGTCGAGGCTCCCGAGAACACGCGAGCCAAATATTATAGCGATGCGCACGGCCTGGAATTTACAATAAATTCTCAAAGTCAGCTGAAAATCGCTCCCTCTTCTCTCGACAAATGATGTATTAGTCCGCAAAATATGACGCGATTGTCGGCAGTTCCACCATTGGCTGATGTTATAATCACGATAACACCCTCATTATTACTTTCGTTGTTAATTTTGAGTTCAATAAGTAGATAATATGTATGTTTATATTATGTTATCGCGTTAAAAACACCGAACATTAATATTAGCATTTCCGGTCTCACCGACAGCTCGTCTGCTCGTAGTTGCGTGGTTCCGTTTTCTTCGCCATGCGCAGTGCCGAAAACGTGAATATTTCTGTGCTTTTGACCATCGCCGGTTGCCGTTGAGAGTGGCAGCCGTTCGAGTGTTGCCTCGTCAGCTGAGAACTGCATCGTCGGCACGTTCTCACGACCGACCGAGGCACGGGCGCAGCGTGTCTCCGATAACAATGCTGGCGTCCGGTAATGGCGGCGCTTCGGGGTCGTCTGCCAGTGCCGTCTTACGAGGCGGTGTATCGGAGTATGGGCCGAAACCGATCTCAGCTGTCATTCGTTCCAAACGAGCGCGCACGTTTGCTTCCATGGTTGGCAGAGCGATGAAAACAATACGGCGTTCGAGGTGCACACCCAACATTACCAAACCGACGCGCAGTTTTCAAGCACGCGCGATACACAGCGCGATCGACTCCGCTCGACGAGAACGACGCAAGCCGACCGGAAGTGGCGGCACAGACCACGTGGTTGCGCCGAGACGCCAGAGAGAAAAAAAATGAAAAAAAATGCCGCCGGCGTTGGCGTCGCCTCCTCGCACCTCCGCCCTCTCTCCCTCCCCTCACGCCGCGCGCAGCTTTCCGCGCGCTCGCTGCGTTGAGTTGAGAGAGAAAGCTGCGTAACGTGATCTCTATAATTTGGTAACACCACTTAGACTTGACGGATTCGAAAAATTTTTGCGGCATATGGCTCGTGAAGAGTCATACGTCAATAATGGGACTATTCCAATATAACAAAGAAAGGTGTTGCAGGGCCCCTTTAAACTCAGTAAAACTACGGAAGAATCGGCTAACGAGGCATAATGCAGGAGGGTAGCGAAGTGGGCGAGTTGGAAATTGCTCACGATGGTTAGCGCAAACGCAACACGGACGAAAAGAATAAAAAATGACAACACAAGCGCTATCTAACAACTGAATGTTTATTGGAAAAATCACAAATATATATGTATAAGAAAGAGAAAAAACAACAAACCCGCACATGCGCCAAAGATAATTGACAGATAAAAACGTGTATGCTAATAAAACTACGCCCTTTCCAGGAAAGACACTTCCTCATCAATCAAAGCGATAGAAGGGCAGCTCACGCAGTTCTCTTTCTTAGACATATATATTTGTGATTTTTCCAATAAACATTCCGTTGTTATAGATAGCGCTCAATTGTGTCGTCGTTTTTTCTTCTTTTCGTCCGTGTTGCGTTTGCGCTAACCATCATGAGGCATAATGCAGGAGGCATGAAGCACTGGCAACGATCAGAGAAAGAGATAAACAACGCTGCACCTGTTCTGCAAGCAGAGAGCACCAAATACCTTTGGCCCTTGGTCTTGTTGGACAATGAGGCCGCAATTAAGAGAGCTCGCCTTCCCTTTGCTAGCTATTTTCTATTTCTTTATTTTTCCAAATACATTTCGAGTGGTTTTCAGGACAAAATGCTGCGGTCTGCAGCATGACAGCTCTTTGAAACATGTACGTGAGTTGTATATCTAATGGTTGAAAATAACTGCGTATAGGGAGAAAGAAAGTAAAAAAAAACAAGAGAGGACTCTTGCTGCTGAATAACCACTTCGGACGGCACGCCCCGAGAGTGGTACCTGGTGTTAACACCACCTGGAAACATTAATTCCAGGGACTCCGAGCTCTTTTGCGTTCCTTTTGTTAGCGTCAGGATGGCTGGGCCGTAAAATAAGACACAATAGAAAACGCAACGCACGACACACAGTTAAAAGGGAAAAAGAAGTTTACATTTAATTATTAACAACTTGGTTACAACGCAAAACTCATAACACAAAGTCGCGTACGCATATTCGCTCAAATCGCACTGCTAACAACGCACAACCGCTCTAATCGCACCGCTAAAACGCACAACCGCTCAAATCGCTCGCACTTTTCAGACTCTCCTCATCGCTTATTATTATTACCTCGGATTTGACTCTTGCACTGCGCTACTGACGACCAACAACAGGCTGCATCAGCTGTACAAGCTACTGCGAGCACAAGACAGGAACGAACTACACAACCCGAGGCCTGAGTTTCTAGCTCTTTTGGACAAGATAGTGGTCTTTTTCAATAAGGCCTCTGAACACCTGCCACGCAGGAATGTGCTAGGAGTTTTGGAAACAGCTGTCCAGCCCTACTTGCAACGCGCTCCCATCTTAAGTTGCCCTGAAGGCGTTGACGACAGCCAAACCCGACGATCCGCAGATCTCAGAGCCGAAAAATTCCTAAGAATTCTCCTCGTCAATCACACAAACCAACTGACTGACGCGAACGACAAGCCTTCCACCTACGCACACAAGCGGACTAGGAAGCATTTTAGGTTGTGAACGAGACATTTGTGAAGTCCGACAAAGTTTTCACTTGAAAGCGTTCAACTATTTGCGAGTGCTTACGAGCAATAAATATTTATTTCCAGACCTCAGAATGTCTATATACACGTTTGATGGCGGAGCGCTGTACTCCCGGCTCTTGCATTTATACGTTTTTCGATAAGCTTAAAGGGACACTAAAGGCAAATATTAAGTCGACGTTGATTGTTGAAATAGCGGTCCAGAAACCTCGTAGTGCTGCTTTTGTGCCAAGGAAGTGCTTATTTTGAAATAAAATCACGTTTTTAGTGGTCCGCATCGCGTTAGCGCGCTTCAAATCTCCCGCCTGAAAATACGACTCTCATACGTCACTGCTGCCGTGCCCAACGTTGCCCGCTTTTACTGCGCGGCCGCCGACACTAGTAGCAGCCGAGCGGAAGTAGCGGGACTCACAGTAGCAACAATGGCGCTGCGGCAAAGACTTGCTCGGATGGGCACATTCAAAGCCGTCACCAAGTTGCGGTTGGTCTCGTAATCCTCAGTACGAAAGTGCAGCGAGCACGCACGCAGAGGTTTTGACTGTTTAGCACACTGGCGCAATGGCATGACACTAAGCCACTTCGAGCGTAAGGGTTCATTCCGCGGCACCCAGTGAAAAGACACACCGGTTTCCTTGCTGCAGCACTGGCGTTGTGCACCATTCGGGCATCCGGCAATATCACACGCATGCGGCATTTTGTCGAACTTTCTGTCAGAGCGACTTTCACGAGCGCGCAAAACACGCACGGCAGTACGCGATCCCGAAACTACCACTGAGACGGGCGAGGCACAGTTCGGCGAAAACGAAACCTTTGAACCACGCGCGCCGTTCCCCATGGCAACGCCACGGAGGTTTTGTTTTCCGTGAATCAAGCGGAAACGAACAAACAGCATTTTATTACGTGTTTTGATGCTCGGAATGTTCTTTTTTTTACTGCTGCCAGTTTGATTACTAGTGATTTATTGTAGGCCGACTTCCCTACGTCATCGGGATCACTTCGAAAATGTCCCACTCGTGGCGCTCATCATGTGATGCATTTAGCTTAATTTCTCGGTAAGTAGGGCACTGCTGTTGATAATATTGCCGTTTTAGAAGTTGTCATACATTGGGCTTTTACTCTGACATAAATTGTTATTTGCCTTTAGTGTCCCTTTAAGCTCGATGCACATATAAGAAGTCAGAATAAACCATTTGTGCGTCTTCAACGATTAGGCAACTTGTTTTTCAACGCGCGGTGAGCGAAGAAGCGCGCCCGAACTCATGTGCCGACGTTGCGCGCTGCACGGAGCGGCGGAGGAGGGTCAGGAGGGTCAGGGTCGCAGCGCCCCCCTCAAAGCAGCGGCGAGAGGTATGTACTACACCCGATGCGAAGGCCGTAAGAAGCGAGCGCGCGCGTGCGGTCTAGCCCGGCCGTGTCCAGGCGCACCACTGCATTGATTTTGCCCACACAGGGCGCTAGTAGACGTTGAAAAAAACTAAAATAGTTTTCAACGGCAAATACTGGGTGCTGGGGTTGCAGCACACGAGAACGAGTTGTCCAATATATTGGACAATTCCCCATACTCGGGACTCAAGAAGATAGTGTGATAAGTCATAGCCCAGTGATGTGATCAGGGGTGCAACAGCTGTGCCAATTATGCCAATTTGATACAATTCCTTCTTTTTGTGCCAAGCTGAGCCAAAACCGTGAAATTTGCTGAAATTGCGCCGAAATGCCCGACCGGCTTCAAAATTTTCTCAGTTGCGCAAATTTTAGCGAGAAATGGAGGCTGCGTTGGTCATCTGCAGTGTGGATGTCATCATCCAGTGCAGATGTGCAGACCCTACCCCCCCCCCCCACCCGCGGAAGAAAAGAAAAAAGTCAGTTTCACCGCCAGGACGAAGCAATGAATGCGATAGCTACAATTGTAATGTTATACGAAGTGAGGCTGGCAGGGAACTCTTTTGTATCCAATCTCGTGTAACTGTATAAAACGGTGTAAGAGAATACGGCCGCTCCAGGGAAAGATGCTCTTTCTGTACAATGTCTTCGCATTGAGAGAGCAGCACGTAGAAGGATATACGAGCCGCCCTCTGATGGGCTGCCGACATAGCGCATGCGCCAGCGATGGCGACCTCGCCCTTAGAATTAAAATTTAAAGTTGCTGCTGAAGCGACATCCCCCCCCCCCTCGTCTTTTCATGTTCGTTCAAGACGGGCGGGGCGTTTTCTCTCTACTTCGATGGCAGGCCTCACAAGTGGAGTGGTGTTATCGCATGCGCCCTCCGAGCGATGGAGATGGGCCGGCTCGTTTGATCTCTGCTTCAGCCGCATTCATTGCCCACACTCACGTGCTTTTACCTGCGGTAGAACATACTATGTGCGGGGGGGATGTTATCAGTTTGAACTTTATACGGGACATGGCGAGAAATGCCCGTCGAGTGTGTCCATATAATTGCTATCGCAATAAAAAAGGATAATGGTTCTCAAATTTCCTGATGCTTGTTTTCTGCGTCCAGAATGATTTTTAAGCCACTTTTGCCGCAGTACACTGGTTTCCTACAGAAAAGCGTTCTGAGATTTGGAAGGCGCTATTTATACTAGCTCTCAGAGACACAGCACATTTTATTCTTTAATTACTCATTTGTGCACGCGCCGTGTAAATACGAGTACTAGTATGATCGCTGACGTCTAAAAAATTATTGGCAATCACTTGGAGCTGCTGTTTATGGTGTTTCTGCGGCCCTGAGAAACAAATAGACAAAAACGTATGCCAAATTTCTTCTCTCTCCACCCCCACTTGCTCCTGCTTTACGAATCTCCCGAATTTCGAGGGTGCCAGGTGCGCAGGTCCACATTAGCATTTGCAGTGCCTGTCGATTTATTTGACAGGCCCTGCAAATGCTAATGTGGTCTATTTGACAGGACTGCAAATGCTAATGTGAAGAAAGCCAAAGGTTATACTGCTCCAAATTTGGGATTTAGTGCAAAAAATTCAGGTTTTTTTCGTAACCTGCTCCAAATTTGCATTTTTGTGCTCCAAAAGCAACATTTTGCTGTTCCAAAAATTGCTCTAAATCCCATTTCGGCTGTTGCACCCCTGTGTGATTTCTGCGCCAATTGCACCAAACTGCGCCAAGAGGTGAAACCAGCTAAATCCTGCTACATTTTGGCAGAAATCGCATAATTTGCACCAAACCTGCGCCATGACAGCTTTTTTGTGGTATTTCGGAGGAAAGAAGAGATGGCAGGCACTAGAAATATTTACATAAGGCATATGGTTGTAAATTTTAGTGGTCATTGGAGCAGACAGGCTAGCGCTGTGTAGTTTAAAAGATCTCTCGAAGCCAATCACTGCATACTCAACAGAGTTTATTTGATTGAGCTAATGGTGATGAGCAAGTAAATTGCGGTTGCCACCTACCTCTTGATTGAGCTTATATTAATGTTCATGCCTAACCGCCATTCATGCTACAACATTTGCCAGTTGCAACCTGTCTTGCCCAGCTGCAAAGACATGCACACAATGTCTTGTAAATGGCGACTTCTGCACCGAAGCACGTGCCCTACCATGCCAAGGCATACGAAATCATGTAAGGTGGCAGGCTGTAAGAGAACTTGATGTACTGGCCCACTAGCTCTGCAGTGACCCAGCCTTGCGCAACCTAGTGCAAGCTGCTTTTTTACCGATTAAGAATGACGTAGGTTCTAGTAGACACCATTGAAATCTATGACTTCATAGTGTTTAGTGGGCAAGGTGGCTACGCCACGCACATTTCCTTTTTGCGCATTTTCTCGCTTACCAAGCATGGTGACTTTGCTATTGCCAAATAGTGACTCACTAATAAGAGAAAAATTGGTTTTCTCTTCAGTGTCCCTTTATAAGCCAACGAAACAAATGCCTAACGAGTGCACTCATAAAGTGCAATAGCATATGCTCCACCACGCAGCTCGAACACCTAGGTCGCATTGAAAGTCATCGCAATAGTTCTTTTCGGTAGTAAAAAGAATGTGCATGGAAAATTGACATAGCTTGAAGCATCAGGGAAAGCCGCACTGAATAACACACGAGAAGTGTATCGCTAGTAGCATTGAGTTAATTTCGCCTTTTGGGATATTATGCATGAATATACATTTATTTTAGCATGTAGTTATTTTGTTAAAGGGACCGACAACTGATTTTTCTCGGCCCATTTTTTTACGGCACGACAGAAAGCTCACCCTTTGCGGTGTTTGTACTGCAGTAGTTAATCCCAAAAGCACGTAGTTGTTTTACAAGCAGTATTTTTCTATCTGAAAGGCTCCAAACACGGATGCAGCTTTCCTCCAGCAACGCTGAGAATTGATAGCGATGCCGCCAGCCCTTTTCGCGATTTGTGAAAGCTATCGTTCTGCTTTCACAAGAGTTCCTGTAACTATGCTTAACCACCTTTATTTATAGATTTCCAACTATTTTTGAAAATAACAAGCTGTTACAATGAGATAATGTGGCATTATACACCTTCCCTGTATCTGTACCACGTTGTGTGTGCATGCGTCCAAGGTTGCCTGCGCCTGTGTCATGGGTGGATTGTCCCGGCGTTGTTACTCTCTCGATGCACAAGCCAAGCCAAGTCATCAAGAACGTCGCTACGCATATGCGTGGCCGCGCCGTGTAGGAGCGCGCGTCATTTATGAGACGAAGTGTAGGTAGCAAAACTATGTCGCTCCAAAATCTTAGCGACCTGGAAACTTCATGCACGGTTGCATGAGCACGCTGAAAAGTTGCTCAAGACGCACTGACGAGCATGGGATCATTACGTCACGCGAAGGCAGTGCCACTTTAATGCATACTACTAACGCAGGCCTATATGTACAGATGGTTCCACTGTTAAAGGGAACACTTGCGTACAGGGCATGTTTGGATTACACTCTCTTGCAAAAATATAGTGGCTTAGATTTGCATAAAACTACTGGTGGTTGACAGTTCTGCCTATTTTTGACAGACACGTGCAGTGCATGAACAATGTTTCCCTGTCCACTTGCTGTTAAAGGGCCAGCAAAATGAAAGGTGCTCATTGGAGTGTTCCCTTTAACAGTGGACCGTACTGTACATATTTATGGAGTAATACATTTTAATATAAAGAAACAAACAATATTTCAGTACTAACAAAAAAATTGTCGACCGCGTACAGCAATCAACGGTCACGTGGCCGGGTTTATCGGATCGTTCATGTTTTCGCCACCAGAGGCACCACAGGTCATTTTTCGCGGCTTTCAATTAAGAAATAAAAACATAAATCCATCTCTCATGACAAAAACAAGGTTGGTTTGAGTCAATGCAAGAGACAGTCTCTCCATCAGTGCAGTCATCTTTCATGTTCTGGGCAGTTGTTGGTCCCTTGAAAGATGGTAAAACTACTCCTACCTAGTAACTTCAAAAGTTTTTTTTGTAAACGCGTGACAGACAACTGCTCCAAAAGGCAGATTTGCTGCTCCATAGTGGTGTTGGTCGATCACATCACTGCATAGCCGCATGCTCCGCCAGTGCATTTCACGCCACTTTTCCACGTCGTTCTGTGTTGGTGTAGATGCTGTGTCAATTTGCCGGTCTCCCCGATGTAAACACTTTTGCAATCTGCACAAGAGACTAGGAAAGGCTTCTTTGGGTAGCAATTAAGGCATGCATTTACAAGTGCGTGCCTTAATTTGCGTACAGAAATGTGAGCTAGCTCAATGTTGTAGCTGCGCAGTATGAGTGTTCTTTTGTGTTCCGGCATGGTTGTGTTTTTGGTGCCAAGATACTGTTGATACAAAAATCCAATGATGAGCCACCAACGAAACAGCTCTGGTTAGTGGACACAAATCTCGAAGGACTTACTTTTGCTATACTCGGCGACAACTTATCAAGACAGTGGAGCGAAGGCTACGCAGGCAGGGCTTCCGCACATTCGTGTTGCTCTGCAAGTAGTGAGGCAGCTTGTGGCTGATTTCGGTTTTGCTCGACCGCATATAGTTTACCTGTTTTGAAAATTATATACATGGAAAATGTGAATGGCAGAAACATTTTGATTCTTCGGTGTATATTTTAGTGTCATATTACGAGTATATTTTTCTTGGAGAACTATAGTCGGGGACAACTTTAGAAGACAGGAGGGGCCCCACCCAGATGACCGAAGCGCAGCAGCCTCTGCGACTAAAGAAATAGTCCCGCTGCACGTTAGGCATGTTCTCCGTCTGCGGGGGTCACCGGCCATCCAGCTCATGACGTCACCTGAAGTGTGCGCCTATTGGTGGAGGCTCGTGTGCATCTGCCTTTGAGGGGAAAATGCCGCTGCCTTCTGAAGTTAGCGCGTTTGCGGCTGCACACTGACCCACTACGTCATGGACGCCATGTTTACTTTGGAAAACTGGCGTGCTGAAAAGGTGGTGCTGTCTAAGAAATGGAAAGAAAGGGAAGGCATTCTTGCAAAGGGAACAATAACTGTATTTTACCTATGACTTCCTGCAACAGTTTGAGTTTCATAATAAATAAGCAGTATTTATTTCAGCAAAGCAAATGAGAAAATTATCAGTAAACTTAAGTACTATTTTTGACGCGGTAGCAGGCATGCGTTTTGGTTCTGCAGCTTCCACAGTGCTGTCAAGAAAAGCTGTCGCCGAGTATAACTATGCACGTTCAAGAACCACCTTCGAATTGCAAATACAGATCTCAAAGGCCATGCTCATTTTGCTCGTGGGAACCTGAAAATCGTCATATGTGTTGTGTGCCCAGTTTGGGGTGCAATTATTATGTGGGAAAGAAGAAAAAAAAAAAGATATAAGCTTGAGGACAAAATTCAGATGCAGGCACTTAGAGGGAGATTGGGCTGCGAAGAGGGATTGGATTGAAGCAGCCCAGTGTTGCATGATCGGGGTACGAAGGGAGGGGGTTTTTCTTGGAATGGTGCGGAAATTTGAAATTAGTCGTGAAATTGAAGCTCGAAATTTCTCGGTATCCCATATAACTCTTAATTAGGGGTATGCGAATATTCAAACTTTCGAATATTTTTCTGATAGTGTTTCCTGTTCGAATCGATTTGCACTGGAATTTGACTATTCAAAGTATTCAAACTTTTGGAAGATTAATAGAGTCAATTGACGTCAGATTTTTTGGGACTCTCTAAGGAATGCGAAATCATTCGAAAAATCGGGCAGTCCGAAAAAACGAATTCGTGCTTTTTTATTATGCTCAAGCAGTTAAATCACCACAAACATGTCCGAAATAGCTTTAATGCCTCCAAGTACACTTATCAGACATTTTGGTGCCCACCCAGGCTCTCATGAATACATTCGGTACCTGCCGCGAACCCCGCTTAACTATGTGCCAAACACTAGTTGCAAATTTGCGTCTTCTGATGAGCGCCTCTGATACCAGCAAATCATGGAATAGATTACGGCGGGAGTGTTTGGAAACGATGACGTGGAACACAAAGGCTGTGGTGGAAGAGTGGACGACTTGTCCGGCTTTCTCCGATGCGTGTGCGGGCACAAACGATGCGCACAGGCATCGCCAAATCTCCGCAGATATGCTAAATTCGCTGCTGCGTGAAGCCGATCGTTCCTAGTTGTGTGCAGCACATCGCCAACTAAGCTGACGCTGTGACTGTCGGGGCGCTTGCCGTAACATACATACGTGTTTGTCATGAAAGTCTTCTTGATGCCCACTCTGTTCTTGATCGCACATTGGCACGGCGACAGCGTGCTGCTTTCGTTCGTTAAGACAACACGTCTGTGCGGCGCACTTAGCGGTCTCGCACAAAGAGGCAGCATGAATGGCGGCACGGCGCATTCGGGTTATACGCATACCACAGTGCTAGGCCACATGCACTATTGAGCAGTTAATGGAAGGTGGTTATCATAAGGGTTGGTGGCGTTGTACTGAAAATGCACGCCTCCGTGCATTTTCAGTGCAATATCTGTAAAGACATCGCTGCACTGCGCCATGACAGTGGCCCCTTCAGATTTTCAATATGCTTCGCCCCATCACACCCTGACATTGTGGCAAAGCTGCCTTTTGGACTCTGCTACAGCCGCAAACAGATTGACTCACAAAAGCGCTGGTTCAAACTTGCGAGATGATAGACGCGGCAGGTGTGGGGGCTTTAATTACTGCCGTTTCGGACCTGAAAGTTGGGCAGAAAGTTCAAAAAAATCGTATGCTGAATAGCTTCAGTCCGAAATTTCACATCTTCTTATACACTGATGTATATACAGGGCAGATTAGGAACTCTGGACTCGAAGTGAGTGTGCCCTTGTCTGCTACTTCAGTTGTGCCTCCACAGAAGTTGGAGGAGAAGTGGTTTAGGAAGTAGGGTCTTCTTTCACATGTAAAGTGTTCTCGACACCACATTTGTTGCACCAAATCACGTAAAAAAATACAAATTCGGCTTCTGCATTGCCTCATTCTTGATAAGACAACTTGGGAACACCACTCCTTGAGCGCTTCACTAACCTAGCCAAAAGAAACGCTTTCATGTTGTTATCTCATAAGAATATGCTTAGGGATCCTCTGCAGCTTCTAAGAGCGGAGCTCTTTAAGCTTTTCGTTGCGCCGGGTTATCATGGTCATGAAGCTGTATGCACTCGCTTTGTCCTTTTCAACTTCTGCTTCGCTCCCACAACACGTGCGCCGGCGTGGCCTTTAATAGCCCGATAGTGAGAGGAGGGAACGAGTACAGAGCGACAGAGAAAAAAAGAAAGAGAGACAGAAGGAAAGATATTAAAAAAAACAGAAAATTATGGCGAGAAAAAAATTTCTGATGAGGCGGTGGGATTCGAACCCGCATACCCGCGATCCGAAGGCGAGCGTCCCAACCACTCGGGTGTCCAGGCACACTAGCAGAGCATAGCACAGACTTGTATAGTATAATATAACAAGATGGCAGGAAAAGGAAGTGATGGTGAAGAGGAGAGAAAGGAGGAGGGGACAGAGTAATGCATAGCATAGAGAGAAACAGAGAAATCGAGAGTAAAAAAGATAGAGACAGACATAGAGAGAAAGAAGGGCAAGGAGGAGAAAGATAGAAAGACAAAGAAGTACATACACGCAACATCTAGTCTCGTGACTAAAATAACGTAACATGATGTAACTAGCCACGTCACTAGAATCGGGTAACATCATGTAACTACTCGCGTGACTGAAAATCGAGTAACATCACGCAACATCTAGTCACGCGACTAAAATCACGCAACATAGCATAATAGCCAATCACGTGACATGTCCCTGCCATAAACCACGTAACAGCTAGTCACGTGACATGTCTAGCAAAGTCTAGGCATACTTAGTACTACTAGCAAAAACTAGCAAAGCCAAAGTCGGGATCGGGAATTGCCAAATAGCACCTAAAATCTTTTAATTAACCAGGCTGGCACCAGGCTGCCGCTTTGAATTATCCAGTCGTATTTGCATTAGAAAAATATGGGACTGTAGGAATTCCTTGAATCAGGTGGTATTTCGAAATAACTGAGTTCAAATTATGAAGGTTTTACGGTAACTCCAGTCAGTTTTCATGCACTTTCGCTTAAGCCACAGGAAGTCACATTAAACTTGCAGATTAATGCACGAGTTTAATACAGTGCAGACTAACGTTGGAACGTTGTGGCACCCTTGTTTTTTCTTTGCTGTGTCAGATTATGGCTTTTATGCCATCTTGATACTGGGTCGTGTACTATTTTCAGTCTGCGTTAATAATATTTCCTTTAGCATTGGCAAAGGAATCACTATGCATTTTTTTTGTACACAGAGAAGATAGCATGAGAGATAAGCAGTCATTCAGCAATGCTCTTAGAGCAATTTAAACATAGTGTCAGTTCATTGAGGCAGCACTTGAATGTGAAATATCTGACAGAACTGCAATACAGCTTTCTGGAACCTGACAAGTCTTAACTGTCATTTCTCAAGCTTCAGTACTTGATCGAGAGTTGTAGTGATACAACCTTTGGGCTTTGAGTTATAAGAATGTGTTAATGTTATTGTGTGTAATGAGGGGAGACATAACTTAGACTAACGGACAACAAGGCCAGGGGAAGTATAGCGGACATTATTTGTAATCTTTTCACTGATCTTCATAAATAATGAACATTTAAAATTAAAAGTAAGCAAATTTGGAGCCATGATCGATAAATTTATTGTCAGCATCTTTTTGCCCACTTATTTAGCATCATGCTGCAATAAAAATTGTGCCTCTAGCTATCCAAATATATTGATGCAACTAACAGGCGAAAAGATTTGTTCGGAGAAAAGGATAAGAAAATGATTGTTGTTGTGCCTTCTTATGCAGTGAAACACAATGAAGTGAGCAAAAATACGTTTCATAAATGCTAGCTTCAAAAAGTCGATTTTGTTCATGATATTTGCCCATCTATTGTTCCAAGAAAATGAAACGAGAGCAAGCAACTAAGGAATGTAAGGTCTGCATGATGTCATTATTTAGATGATTTTGATCTTGGCTCAACCAGGTTTTGAAGGCAGGCCCTTCTTGGAGTTTCTCCAGTCAAAGCAGCTGAGCAAGAATGTTGAGCACTATGTGCTCCATGCCATAGCCATGGTGGACGGAACTACGCCAACACTGCAGGCAAGTTAATAACAACCCCACCTGTTTGCCTCTGGCCCATGCGTATTGTGTCTGGCTCATGCCTGTATACTATAGACAAAAAAAGCCGCACCTCCCCGAAGGGGATCATGAGGAAATGCGAATGCATTTGGGTGCACCCGGTGAGTGTGCGATTAATTAATGAAGAGAGACGAGAGTGTGCACGTAGAGGCGTAATGCTCGAGTTGCATTGTGTTACACTTCGTCCTAGTGGTATCGTTGCCGTGAGAGATTCGACTTCACCGACTTCCATCGCTATCAAGACACCAAAGCGCGCGCTCCCTGCATGATATATATAGGTCCGAGCGCGGAGAGGAGTGCCCGAGCTCTCTCTCCGCCGAGCGAGCTCCGCGATGCGAGCGCCCTCACTGGGTACACTCCTCCTCTCCCTTACCCTCCGCCGCTCACCACCTGCTCCGGTTGCTAGGCGCGGCGCAGCTGTTGCTAGGGGCGAGGAGGAGCGCGCACACGCAGGACAACCTCCGACTAAGAAATGCATTCACATTTAAAACGCTCGTGTGGTGGCGCTGCTGTAGTATGAAATAAAGCACTGCACAAAGCCGGAGAATGCAAGACGTTGAGACAGCACAGCACATTCACGCCTGAGGCATCGACAGCTGTAATGCGGATACAAACAGATGTGGAGCATGCGACCGCTCATACCGCAGAAATGAGCAAACAGGCATCTACTGCAGAAGCGTGAATGCAGCTTTGCTGGTAATCTGTCCCCCCACATAAATTTCTGGGGTTTTACATGCCAAAACCATGGTGTGGTGAGGTGCTGTGCTGTTGTGGAAGGCTTCAAAAATTTCAACCTTTCCCCAGCCAAGTTTTTTGGGCAAAAAAAGCTTCAAAAATAAGGATTTCTTTTTATTTGTCTATTTCATTCTACATGTCTTGAAACAACTAAAAACTCGCAACATACACACAAATTATTTTTTTGAAAAGATGTAGAGTATTGGCTTCACTGCACTGCACCACGGAAAGTGCCTTAAGCCTCTCCAGTCCTCGTGCAGAAAATGCCTCTTTGAAATTTAATAAATAAAGTGTAAGAACACGCGAGCTGGTGAGAAAAAAAAAAGACCTTGGAAGCGCCAGTGGCTCTTTTGTTTACATCTATCGACGTCCACTGTTGATACTTTGAGACGTGGTCGTCGTCCAAATTCGATCATTTAGAGAAAAAATGCTGCTCTGAGTAGTCACTGCCAGACTCGCAGTAGAACAGAAATTCTTTATTTCACAAAGCTCTGGCAAACAAGCGTTTTTTTTTTTTGTTTTTTTTTTTTTCATGCGAACCTTGGAGTAACTGATTTGTGGAGCTGGCGTGGTTTGCTAAAACCCTCCTTAACCACAGATGGCAACCACCAACAAAATAAGAAATAACATCAATTTTCTTTCCTTCGCTGGGGTTCGAACCCGGGTCCGCCCGATCCAAAAGTGAGTGCCTTGACCACTAGGCCACACGCCCATGCTTGCCCAGTGTGAACTGAACTGAAGCATACGAATGCGTTCTACTGACAATGAAAAAAAAAAACCAATTGGGAAGCAGTACCCTTCCTATGAGCGCTTCATTGAAATATTTCATGTTGGCGGACCAAACACAATCTGCTGGATAATGCGTAAGGTTCACATCGGGAATTGCACATTTTTCAGGAAAATTCTGACTTCGTAAAAATTGAATTCCTAACCCTCGTTTCAGTGATCGCGTGATGGTCCTTTCGTTAGGCCATTCTACTGGCTCACGAATGCTGGAAAGGTCATGAAAGGCACCATGCCGATTGAGCTCAAAAATATCGTTCCGGGACTGCCCATAAAGAAAGGGAAAAAAGAAACGCCCACGCCAAGCTGCACTTGCCCCCTCGTTTCCCTAGTAGGGTGAGGGCTCCTGAATTTTTACATTTTTTTCTGAACAGACAGCAAGTGCACATCATCATCAAGATGGTGCCGCTCGCGCACAGAGGAGGGCCCCATTTTCTAGTTCCGGTTACCAGAATCAACTCCTTTCTTGACCAGAATGCATGCTTTAAGCATATTTTTAATTATATTTACTGTGCCATCTGTTCAAGCCAAAGAGAGCTCTGCAAAGTGAATCAGGATAGCTTAACCCAAAATCTTCTTCCAACATGGACAAGCCAAGCTTGTTTTTGGAAGGGAAAGAGTTAATGTACACCTAAATCTAAGTGTACCGCTGCGCAGGGGTGGATCCAGGGGCTTCCTTTGGGGGAGGAGTGTATTGCGCAGCTCGCAGTAATTGAAGGTAAGAGGGCAAGAACACCAAGACGCACTCTTTTGCATTAAGGTCTGCATTTTCCAAGGTAGTGCAACCTCTTTCTCTCATCGTAGCGGTGCGTTGAAGTGCTTGCTTGAAACACGACAGAGAAGAACCAGCGTTCTTTAAAGAGGACTTTGGCGTAATGTATTTGCATGTGCAGGAAATGTCCGGAAATGGGAAAATAATTCACTGAAGATATTGCTGTAATTGCTATATCCAGTTTCGAGTATTTGACCCAATACAAGCGAGGTAGAATGATTGCGCTTTCATTGTTATCAGAACCGACCGAGAAAATTGAGCCAGTAATGGCACGTTGCTTCTTGTTTAGTTAAACCAGCGCCTCCTCTATTTTTCAGTGCCTGGGCGAATGCTCTCCTCGGGCCGTCGAGCGCGCGCTCCGCGTCCGCTCGCCGCTGCCGCGTGGTGGCGCTGTGCAAGTAGACTACGGGAAGCTGGCGCTGAACGGCCGCGCGTATCACAAAGCTCACGAATTCGTGTTTGCATCCAAGTTTAATTGCATTTGTGCTTCTCGCAGGTTTTCACAGATACAGGGGGATCGAAAGAAACACGAACATAGCGGCGTGCTGTTTTCATCATGCTCTAACCGTGGTGGCAATAAAAAGATGCTAGATGGTCTTTGATTGTGTCATGGATGATGTCATCTTTTCATCAATCATCCAGGCTATAGCCACTTGAAAAGAAATGCAAAACAGCAAAGAATGCAGATGCCGCATGTTCGCGTGTCTTTCCATCCCCGCTGTACGTATATTCCGCAGGCAGTCAGGCCGTGCTGCCGGTTCAAATTGCACTCGAGTTTGATAGTATCCGCGTTTTATTTTCTATTTCAGGTTATTGCAACCGCCCCAATGCCTTAGTATGTCATACTGTTGTGTTCCACTCTGCAAATGGAACTGAAAGAAATCACGATTGTCTTTTTTCATTTCCCTTTATTAATGAAGAGAAAAAAAATCTCACAGGGTCCCTTATGCATTCATCTAAGATGACTGAAAGGCGACAGCCATCTTCTTCTTTTTCTTCCACTCAATGTATTGAACATTCCCTGCCTCCCTCTGAGATATTTCTGCACCTAACGTGGTTTTCTTACAGCCTCAAGGATCGGAGGCAGTGCAAGCTTTCTGCACATCAGCGGAGGCATGTACTGCCTCCGTGATCGGCCCATTTTCACCAAGCGAAGATGTAATATGACATCACGTTATGTCACGTCACGATGATTTCACAAAATTTTACGATCTGTGACGTCATATCATGACGTCATCACATAATTATTTTTTGCATCACTCGTGCTGACGCCGCCGACGGTCAATTTTCGCGTTTGATGAGGCATCTAAGGCTTTCGCCTGAATACACTGTTCGGCTGTCATTCCACGAACTTCCAGCTGCTGCTGGTGTTTGGTAGAGGTGGCTTGCAGTAATTAGGCGGGATAATTGGTCTCCTAATACATCTTCAAACTACACTAGAATATGCAGCCGTCGTTTACGACGCGAAGATTTGATAGAATATAAGAAGCGGCGGCTTAAGAAGGATGCAGTAGCATCACTTTTTGCAGACTACCCTTCATGTTTGCAGCCCAAGGTAACAACTGAACCAAGCATGGCACGTATCCCTAAACGTGACCGTGTTGCGTCCAAACAGTCAACAAATGCATGTATAGTACCAGTAGCAACGCTGCCTCGCAATCGCCACCATGTGCATGCAGCGCTGACATTAGGTCCCGAAGCTGAAGAATCGGAGCCCATGGACACCACATGCGCTACCGGCGAAACAACCAACAATCAACATGTACAGTGTCACAATAAATGAGTGTACAAGGCTGAGCAGGCTGCCCCATGCGACAAAAGTGTCCAGGTCGACAGCCATTCGGCCTCTATACTTTGCTCACTACCGAGAAGGGCAAATGGAAGAGAAAAGAAAGATACCTGAGGAGCCAGATACTGAGGCTACAACAATCCGTCGATAAATACAAAGACGAGCTCAAGCAACTGACAACAGGCCGCACCATTTTTCACGCCTTTCACATTGGCTGAAGTTGAGTCGGCACTACGACTTTATACTTGAACGACAGCGTCTGTTCACACACATCGGTCAGTGTTGCAGGAAGCGCGCGGCATGTGTAGCTGTTTTTGTATGTTTTTCGTACCACCACGATATAACAGCTTTAAGCTCTGAAATGGTGCGATCACTTGGCATAGTTCCTCTTTTTCTGGCACCAGCTGTTGCTTTCTCCCAGTGGCAACAAATGTAATTCTCAAAAGCTTTACGAAGGGAACGGGCGATCACGCATATCCCTGGAAGCAGTATAGTGACATTTCATGCTATTTAGCGCATGAACTCCAGGGTCACGTATAGTATGCTACACCAGTAGACGGTAGCACGCATCGGGGAACTTCACGCGACCAAGCTTTCAGTATTAGCTCTTGGCAAATGCTGCTTTCGAAAATCGAATTTCAGACAGTCAAAAACCGACTCTCAGTCAAGCAAACGTAACGGCGACAAAACAATTTTCCGTGCATCACTGGCATGCGCTCTCTGGTATCGGGCTAGCAGACAACGCGCGAGCGTCTCGATCAAATAACCGCGAAAGACACATGCCTTCGAAATGGGCTGGTTGCCCATAACGACAAGTGCTTCATGATTCCAGTTTACAAGTCTTCATTATACTTTGAACAACGCGAATACAGCCGAAAACTGAACCAATAGCAGCTTCGAATGCAGCCACGGCATTCGTTTCCGCAAGCGACGACGCGACGGCGGGTCTACTACAGTGGCAGCGCCTGGTGGCTAAAAGCCGCACTAACGCCGACGGTCAGTTCCCATTGCGCTCCGCTCCTTCGCCCAGGCACAGAAAAATAGAGGAGGCGTTGGTTCAACTGAAACATCAGTGTCAAGCAGTATCAAGTCTCAGCTTCATCCAAAAGACTTCGGAAAGCGAGTGTACATGAAACAAATTCAGCAATGACATTGCAAGGCCTCCCTCGGTGGCAAAGTTCTTCCTCCCGATACAACGCAGCCCTGCTGTTTGATGTTTTCTTTTCCTCGTGGAACAACAACGAAGCTTGTCTTCTTTTGCAATGGCGTTTGAGCAGCCAACAGCATATCATGTGGGCATCGCGCTGCAGCTGATGCCACCCTGCTACATGTAAAGAGCCTAGTTTCACTGACAGTGCAAATGTTTGCCTGTGGTTCTACGCTCCCTCATGGTGTCATTTTTCGGCGAATGAAATTCACGGCGGTCATCGGAGGGAGGGGAGGACGGTCACGCATATTTACAACAGCCCACAAGAGGCTTTCCAGTCATAGCCATTGTTGGAAGTGGTGCCCTGTGTGTGTATGTCCTTCTCTCTCCTTGTCTGTCATCGTCTTCGTGCATGGATCACCCAAGAAGTCTTCTTTGGAAATGTGCATGGGGAAGCAGAAAAGGGCAAAGAGATGTGGAGAGAGAGAGCACAGGGAGGTGATTCCCCTTTTCACAATTGTGTGCTCTCTCTTGGAAAAAACACAGACTTTACTTCGCAGCTCGTGAGGGCATACGACCCTTCCTGAAACAAAGCATTGGAATGCTCTTCTTATTGACACACTTTTTTTTTTCCATGAATGTCCCCCCCTTCTCAGGTCACAATAAAAGCTCCCTTCTACTCTTGGGAGTGCGAAGCCCCCTCCTCTGGCCTCGCTTTTCAGCTCAGTCACAAAGCTTATCCGCTTTTCTGTGACTGTGTCGGAAGAAGTTCTTTGTTTCATATAGACACTGATGGCATAGGCGGAGAGTACGGGGGGGCTGGGGGGCTTAGGCCCCCCCCGGACTGCCTCATGGGGGGGCAGAGCCCCCCCTGGTGCCGGCCCAGGGTATTTTTTAAGAGCTTGGCTTAGGTCCCCGGGTCATCCTGTCTGGCAGCTATTTCACAGGAGGCTGTTTATGCCCACGTCTTTTTCATTTCAGCCATTTAAAGTTCGGCACATGGGCCAGTGACAAGTCAAACATTCAATGGAAAAATGCCCCTCAAACGGATTTTTACGTGCAGAATATGTTGTGCTGATGAACAACTGAAGCGACGACTTAAGCTATGACAAATTTAAAAATTCACCGGCGATTACGATACTGTCTCATTCGCTGAGCGCAGCCTCGTGTTCGGGCAACGCCAGCTGTGTTTGAAGTTTTGACTATCCGCAGTTGTAGCAATGTAACATTCGTTACATATTGCCACAGAAACTGCCAGCGCTCGAGTGCTACGCATACTATAGACCCTTTCGCTGTTTACAAACACAGCTGCTGGATGGCTTCCGGTTTTGTGCGCCGGCGTAGCCAAGTAGCATTGGCGGGGAACAAAAGCCTTAGCGAGTAGCCCGCACATTTTCAACACTTTTCTCCCTGTGTCTGGCCAAATATAATAAATAAATATTCTTCTAAGCTACACACCCAACATTATAGGAGTTAGTCCTTAACTTTAAGGGCCTTACTTTTACCTGAAAGCGCAAAAATAGTCTTTCCTTACTCTGGCCCATCTTAAAAGACACGCTTTCTGCTTCGGCCTTAGAGAGTGATAATTAAAGTGACCGGTAGTTTCTTGGGGTGCAACACGTGCGGCTGTTATCTCAATCTTGAAACCGACCGAAAAGGCGAATATACTCTGTGCATTGAAGCTGTCGCGAACCAAGTGAAACGCCCACAGCCCCCGTTACGACAAGCGAAGCCAGCCGCAGTGCATGTGCCAGCCCTGCATGCGCACGAGCGACAGAGGAAGAAAGCGAGGTTAGAGGCCAGTATCCCTCGACAGACTCCGCGTTCGCTCTCTTCCGTCCTCGTTCGCGCTATCGGTTACGCCGCCGACGCCAACGGCGATGCCGCTCAACGCAGGAACGGACGCCTAAGAGCTGCGCTCTAATTGTCTTGAACCCCGTAGTGAATGGTTTTGAGAACACAAAAATGATACTGAGAATACAAAGCAATCCCGACACAGTCAATCAGTGAACGCTTTCGCGCAAACTTACTCGCCAATAAAAAAACGGGTACATATTAGTACCCTTCGACATGCCCGCTTATAAAAGTGCCGAGAAAAGATTGCACGCAGTTTTGATTTATCAGTAAAGGGTTTTAATAAAGGTTCGGCCCCAAATGAGCAACTCCATTACTCGTCCAGATTCATAACCGCAGCTTCGCACAAGGTGTAGTGGTAGCAAATGGTATTTGCTACCATCTCGGAACTACTTTCGGCCATCTTGAATTGAACTCACTGGCATATAATTAAAGCTTCCCGTGATAGCGTTAGCCTACTCTCTCCTGTGCGGCGCATGTTTTAACAAAGTGAAGCCTAACCCCACGCATTGCGTGAATCGATTTTAGGCGACGCAGTCAACGAGTCAACGAAAAAGGTCGCCTACGCTACCTTTTCCGCTTCGAGCCAAGAGTTACGAGGTGGATCGATGTCTTTGTGTAAACTGAAAAATAAATATAGGGTCTTCCACTTACATATATCTTCATTATGATATCGCGGGCACGATACTAAAGTTACATTAAATTCTTTAATTTGGAAGTTGGACTCCTCTCTCTCTCTCTCTCTATATATATATATATATATATATGTATATATATATTATATATACATATATATAGGGAGAGTGAGAGAGAAATGTGGAAAAGCAAGTCGGGCCCCCGCCCCCTCCGGTAAAATGAAAACTCTCCGCCTATGACTGATGGTGATCTGTGCGGCTCTCTTTTGGAACAGTCTGTACGATGAATGAAATTGAATGGTTTCCGATATCTATTGACACTGAAAGGGGATCCGTGCCAGTACGGACTCCTAACACAGCAGGGAGCATGTGTCTCTGACCAGAAAAAGGAGAAGGGAAGGCTCCTTCCTTGCTGCTCGTGTAATTGCCACACTTATTTCAACAACGTTTTACTTAGTAGACTAACGGTTTGCGATGGTTTTCCAGTTTTGTTAAAGTGACATAGCGTGAAGAGGAGGGGGAATACATCAACAACAAAAGCAAGCACTTCCGAATGAAGGTTTCATGTTTAGTCCTACAGACGTAGGCAAAGCAGAAGAAAGAACAAAACAAGGAATGCAAAATGATTGAAACACAAAAAGACCCACCTCCGATTGCCGTATGGCCGCGCTGGCGTCTTTCATAAATGCTAACCCCTTTTTGGGACAAGCATATAAGACTCACATGGGCAAAAGTAAAGTACTTTGCAGTAAACCCCTTTTGATGCTTTGAAGGACGCCTTGGAGAAAGAAGTAGTGCTGATGACACACGGCACCGCACCAAGTTCTTTAGGTGGTTTGTGGCCTTCGCAATCAGCTCCAGTTTTTCAGATGAGTGCCGCAAAAAGAAAAAAAGAAAAGAAAAAGAATGCGCTGCTCATTAAATCGGCTGGAGAGAACACGTTTTAAAAACCACGCTGTTGGTTGGCACCCATTGTGTAGACTACAATGCACCACACTATTGACGAAGCAAATGAAACTGCCTGAATTCAACATGACGGCACTAGTGACGTGATACGGGCGTACAAAGGATGACGTCACTGCCTTAGCAGCGCATTTTTGGGGGGCCACACTTATTTACAACGTCACAGGGGATTAGGCGATACCTGGTGAGCATTCATTGAAAGGCTGCATTGTTGAGTTGCGCACACTGTATGCGAGAGAATACCCTTTACGTTCGAAATGTAGACGTGGAATCAGCTTTCCCGAAAAGGAACGTTGCCAGGAGGGAGATACTTCTTCGACTTGTGTCACTGCTCATGAACGAGTTTCTGGAAGATGCCCCCTTGAGTAAAGGACTTTACAATGCCTGTGTGTCAGGGTATAACATTGTTGGCATGCTCAAGCAGGCAGTCTTTCAAACACATTCCAGTTCTCTCTGAAGGTGCATTATGGGATGCGGGTAGGATGTGATTAGCTCGCTTTTGAAAAGGCGGGGGTGAGTAGCCAGCTTTGAGCCCAACAGAAAGGTAGAAGTTATGGGTGCATTTCTCGTCGCGGACAGCCAAGGTCGCCGCAGCAGCCTAAAAAATTCCACGTGTTGAAAAATTGCTGTTGAGGAGGTGCCGCACGGGGGAGGGGAGGTGATCGCCCGATCACTCCTCCACCCTTGAATCCGCCACCGATGCTGCATCCGTAATCGAACCCACGTCTTGGTGAGCAGCTGAGCATCATGACCACTGTACCACTGCGGCAGCCACTGCAGGCAAGTTTCTGGCACGCAGGCTGTTCAAGGGAACTGGCCAATACGCACTTGCATGACCAGCCATCTTTTGCCAATTTCTCCAGCGCATGTACACCTGCTTCAGTTCTGATGTGGTTGTTGGGCCTTACCATAAACATTTCAACAGCTCAAGTTTATCATGCTCTTCTACATACAGCAAATACTTTAAGGTATCAAAGTGCAGTGATGTGCTTCAAACTGAATAATGCATTGTTTGGGTAATTGATTTCCTTAGCCTTATGTGCTTGCCAATAACTGCCTGCATGTTTATCAGTTAAGACAGCCCGCACGGGTCCACATGATCTATGGTATGGGTGAAGTTGTCAAGAAAGGAGTTAAGGTAGGCAGAAGCCAGTGTGCAAGCTTTTGACAAGTTGTGACCACAAGCAAGGTGAGCAGCACTGTGGGCCCTCTGTGTTGCACCAAGGTTGTTGTCACGTGGTTAGTGCGGCAGGGGCACGGACACGCAGGGACCGACACGAAACAAGTCGCTTGCTCGGACGAAAGAGTACCCGCTGTTTATTGCGCCCGAACATATATAGGCACACAAGTTACAAGGGGCACCATGCTCTGGTGGCAGCCTAATTAAAGGGCTTAGCTGTGGCCACCTCTACATCTACTCCCCCTTGAAGTTATAATGGTCCAATGGGAGGATGGAGAAAGCCAAAGACGCCAAACGTTTTATAAGTTCAAACGGTGTGGTGGAACAACACGCCGGCCGTAACGTGTTCGCATCACACCATCCCTACAGTCCCTGGCTGTGGGGGACTTCTGCACCGACTGTCCAAGGGGCACGATTGATGCCATGTTGTTGGCAGCCTGAGGTTCCTGAAGGGGAACCTGCTGCAGTGGTGCTTGCTGTGCAGCCGTTGGCGGTGGTTCCTCTTCGGAAGCAGCAGGTGCTAATGGCACTAGGTGACACCGGTTGCGCTGTAGGACGCCACCTTGCTCTGTTTCAACCACATAGCTTCTTGGTCTTTGCCCCATACTGAGGACCGTAGCCTGCATGTGGTCAGGTCGCACCCAGACACGCTGACCTGTTGGTGGCAGGTCTTGAACTCCATGATGTCTGTTGTAGTTTTCTGCCTGCTTCCGCTTGTAATCCACGTCCTTGGCGACCACGTCTTTCCTTGGCAGGCAGTTGGTATGTAGCTGGGAGTCTTGCTTTGGGACTCTGGTTCTGAGTTGACGTCCCATCAACAGCTGGGCTGGACTGAAGCCGTCAACTCCTGGAATATCCCTATAACTGAGTAGTGCCAGAGGAGGATCCTTTGACTTGCGGAACAGGTCTTTGACTGTACGAACCATCCTCTCTGCCTCCCCGTTCGATTGAGCATAGTCTGGACCACTGGTCGCATGGTTGAAGCCGTACGATGCTGCAAACTCTTGCGACGACAATGGTGGGCCGTTGTCTGACCTGACCTCTTGCGAGATTCCACGGCAGGCAAACATGCTTTTAAGAGCGTTTATTACTGCCTGAGCTGTCGTGCTCCTCAGGATCACCACCTCTGGGAACATTGAGTACTAGTCCACCACCAGGATGAACGTCTGGCCATTGAGGTGGAACAAGTTGTGGTAACCTCGATGCTCACCAGAGTCGAAGACTACCACGGATTCAGGCTTAACGAGCCACAGGGCCTCGTCTACCGTCGCCTGCTCACGTTTAGCGCACCGCTCCGCGCGCGCTCAGCTAGCAAAGGCGTTGAGCGCTGCGCGGCATAAATACAGTGTTCGAGATAACACCACTTTATTTGCCTTCGGCGGCACCCCAACACACAGTACAACGTCCGTTCCTGGGGCACGGGGAAGCAACGGGCTTCCGGCGCGGACGGTACACCAAGCGGGGGGACCGCGAGCATGTCGCAGTTGGCAATGGCGAGCTTTGACGGGCCGCTCGGGAAAAGGTCCCTCACGGCTATTCTACGCGCTCTCACGATGACCACTGGGCCTGGTCGCGAGAGCTAGGGCAATCTCCGTACGCGTGGGCCTCCGGCAAGTGCGGCTTGGTGTGGTACGACCGCGCACGAGCACTAGGCACTGCTCTTTCGCTTAACATACAAACAGGAGCTAACACTGAGGTAAACACACCCGCCGAGATGCCGAGGCACCCAGGCAGGCTACAGTCCGGCGATTCTCAAAGGGGACGTCGGAACAGAAGGAAACGCGTTCTTACCCAGCGGCGTCCAAGTAGAGAGAGTCCGTCCCAACGTGCACGTGCGTCAGTCCAGTGCCTCCTCTATAACTTTCAGTGCCTGGTAGAACACCCTCTCGCGGCCGTCGGCACTTGCGTTTGCCCCGCTCGCCGCCACTGCGTGGTGGCGGTGTGCAAACAGAGTCGGGCGCTGTGCCGGTAGTGCTGGTGCGGGTGCGGCCTAAAGCGCTTGTTTGCTTTGTTGTGCCTTGACATGCGGTTGGGTTTAGCGAGTTGAATGCGATGGAAGATTTTTTTAATCCTTTCCACGTAGCTTGCATGACTTGCAATGTCGTACTGCTGCGTGCTGCTGTGCAAGTCGGATGAAAAAAAGAAAGTGCCTGGACTATCTTTCCACGAAATTCCTGCTGCTGCCGACGCACGAGAGAAATGGTTGGCCGCTATTCGACGGGACGGCTGGTCGCCAAATGCAACGCCCTGTTACACGAAGGTATGCAGCCGTCATTTTCGCGTTGAAGACTTTCTTGAAGGAAAGAGACGACGGTTGAAGAAAGGTGCAGTGCCTTCAGTTTTTGAAGATTACCCCAAACACTTGCAGCCAAAAGGAAGTGCTGAACGAAGCACAGCAAGCATTGAAAAGAGAGCTTGTGCTCCGTTGAGACTGGGGAGCGGTCATGCGACAAGCGGCGCTACTGGGCTGTTGCCATCTGCAGCACCCGTGCCACCAGAACCTGAATGGGAGGAACCAGAGCCCATGGACACCACCAATGGTGTCAGCCAAACCGATCAGCACAATGGTGTTACGCATGATAAGGATGGTGCGCTCAAGCCTCCTGCATGTGACCGAGGTATTCAAGTCGACAGCAGGCGAGTGTCAAGTTTGCTGACCACAAAAAAAGCCAAATGGAAAAGAAAAGAAAAGGACCTGAGGAACCAGGCACTTAGGTTGCAACAGACTGTGGAAAAGTACAAATTGGAGCTAAGAAAGCTGCAAGAAGATTCCTTGGCGTCAGATATCTCGTATATCAGAAAAAGGACCACAGAGCAACAGCCTGCAGCATTGTTTCTGCTAGACCAAATCACAAATTTTAAGAAAAAAAGGCCAACCTGGTGCGAAGAGACAACTCGTCGGTGCATGGTCCTTCGACATTTGTCAACAAAAGCATACGAGCACATGCGGCGTGAAACGCTTCTAAAACTTCCAAGTCGAACAACTCTGACGAGTTACATTGGCACTACCAGTGGTGAGACAGGCTTCAGCAAACTGGTTGAAACCAGGTTAGCTACAGAAGCTAAAAACTTGGACAAGCCTCAGTCAAGGGTCTGCTCTCTCATCGTTGACGAAATGAGGATAAAATAAAAGTTACAGTACCACAAGCAAAGGGATTGCTTTGTTGGGCTCGTAGATGTTGATCTAGAACAAAATAGCAGCAGTCCTGTTTTAGCCAATTCACTTCTTTGTTTCGTGATTAGTGGCATGAGCACAGCATTCCGAATACCAGTGGCTTACTACTTTACGAAGGGACTTACCTGCGACCAACTTCATAAATTGATTGTTTTTGTAATGAAGAAAGTGGAAGCATGTGGATTTAAGATTGTGCGGCTAGTGACCGACAATCACAAAGTTAATGTGAATGCCATCAAACTTCTCGGTAATGGATTGGTAATCTACAAGACTGAACATCCCTGTGACCCAGACAGACTCCTTTTCATGAGTTTCGACCCATGTCATGTGTTGAAGAACGTCTGGTCACAATTGTTGTCGCATGATATTGGGCCAAAATGTGAAATTTCTGCTTCCTTCATCAAGGACCTGTACGAGATGCAGAAAGGTTTAACTGTAAAACCTGTCCGATATTTGAGCCGGAAGCATGTTTTCCCTAATAATATAGAAAAAATGAACGTTGGCAGAGCTGTTCAGGTCCTCTCCCCAAGCGTGACGGCTGCTTTAGAGTACTTGAAAGGTCAAGCTGGGCATACATGCTCCAAATCATTTTCCCATGCAGGCCCAACCATTACCTTCATGAAGAATTTTTACCGCTGGTTTGTACTGCACAACACGAGCAATACTGTGCAGCACATAAATCACAATTTTGCTGATGCTCGACACTATGACGATGTTGAAGATCCTAGGCTTGAATGGCTTGAGGTCACCTTTCCATTGTATTTGGACAGGCTGAAGAAGAGGTGCAACCATCCGCGAGAATTTCCTACGAAGGAGACGTACGAGGCTGTTCTCGTCACCACTTACTCTACAGTGGCATGTATAAGACACCTGCTCACAGATGAGAGCTGCTGCTTTGTTCTTACAGGCCGGTTCAACAGTGACCCAATAGAGTCATTGTTTGGAACATTGAGGATGTCATCAGGCACAAATGACACGTTAGATGTTCGTGCTGCACTTTCGGGTCTAGAAAAAATCCCGAAGACCGGAATCGCTGCGGCTAGTGCAGCATCAAATGTTGCTCATGCTGAGAGTTCAGCATCAGTGCCCCTACCTGCCGGTGCTTCAAGTTCGCAACCGTCGTGTACTTTGTCCGTGCTGCTTCCTTCTACTGCAAACACAGATGTGCAAACACCACCTTCTATGAAAAAGGCAGTTGTGATGTTGCAAAGGCTAACCGCTTCTGTGTTGCCTCAGTACCTGCCATCTCTTCAAATATTGGCCACAGCATATGTAGGGGGCTACATTGCCCGTGTGGGGAGTGAAAAAGTAAACAGTGAAAACTCTGTCTCTGTGTGTTTGAAGCCAGCCAGCAACAAGCTGCCCCTGCAGCTGACACGCCACCAGGACCGAGGTGATTTGCTGTATCCATCTGACCAGCTCCTTTTTGTCCTGGATACTTTGCGAGCTTTTGCAGACAGTGCTCTCAAAGACAACCCGACTTTGGCAAAGCCACTCAACACCTTGACAAAGCACACAGTTCCAGCCCTCTGTGCATCAAGGTTCCTTAAAGGGACACTAAAGGCAAATAACAATTTATGTCAGAGTGAAAGCTCAATGTATGACAACTTCTAAAACAGCAATATTATCAACAGCAGTGCCCTACTTACCGAGAAATTAAGCTAAATGTATCACATGATGAGCGCCACGAGTGGGACATTTTCGAAGTGATCCCGCTGACGTATGAGAGTCTGCCTACAATAAATCACTAGTAATCAAACTAGCAGCAATAAAAAAAGAACCTTCCGTGCATCAAAAGACGTAATAAAATGCTGTTTGTTCGTTTCCGTTTGATTCATGGAAAAAAGAACCTCTGTGGCGTTGCCATGGGGAACGGCGCGCGTGGTTCAAAGGTTCCGTTTTCGCCGAACTGCGCTTCGCCCGGCGCCCTGCTTCGCTCACGCGGTCGCGTCTCAGTGGTAGTTTAGGGATCGCGTACTGCTGCGTGTGTTTTGCGCGCTCATGAAAGTCGCTCTGTCAGAAAGTTCGACAAAATGCCTCATGCAACGACGCCGGCACTACGAGCCCTGAGCAGCATACTGCGTTCATCGGGGCTCACGTCGCTGAATTGGAGCCCAGCGTCGCGAACCAATGTCTCGTTGTCAAGTTCTCCGTCCACATCCATTGCGGCGACTGCAGCAAGCTTCGATGGCCGTTGTTGCTGCTGTGGTCCCGCTACTTTCGCTCTGCTGCTACTAGTGTCGGCGGCCGCGCAGTAAAGGCGGGCAACGTTGGGCACGGCAGCAGTGACGTATGAAAGTCGGATTTCAGGCGGGTGATTTGAAGTGTGCTAACGCGATGTGGACCACTAAAACGTGATTTTATTTCAAAATAAGCACTTCCTTGGCATAAAAGTAGCACTACGAGGTTTCTGGACTGCTATTTCAATAATCAACGTCGACTTAACATTTGCCTTTAGTGTCCCTTTAAATGCCAGAGTGATGGCAGCTATGACCACAGGGTGCGACTCATGAACCTCATATGTATTTACTTCCTCAGGCCACTCCTCTCGAACTATGCGTTTAATGTGACTGACAAGCAGGATGCTCGCAAATATTTCGCGAGGAAGCCACTTTCAAGGAAGTATGTAAGGATTTGAGAAAGGTTGTGCCCTTGTGTATTATATGTGATATTTTATTTTGTCAACAAATATTTTCATTGCAAGCCATTTTATGTAACGCTGTGAGAAATATTTTCTTGTGCAATTTATTATCTTTTTTTCTTGTCAGCAAATGTCTCACTCTTAGGCCAATGTATGCATGGCTGTGAAATATTGTTTCCTTGTGCAGTTAACTTTTCTTTAATTGCCACCAAATGTTTCACTATTAAGCCATTGGATGTAAGGGTGTGAAAATCATTGTGTGTGCAATTTTATATTTATTTTTTGTATGCAAATGTTTTAATAGCGGGCCAGCGTATGTAAGGCTGCGAGAAAGGTTGCTTTCTTCCAATAGAAAAAATTTTTCCTTGTCACCTGGTGATTTAATCCTAGGCAGCAGGTTGGACCCTTTACAGAGAAACAGCAGGACTTTTTCTTCACATTGGGTTAATATTTCACGAGATATTTTGAATTGGGACAACAAATTGGTTCAGTTGGATTTCGTTAATGGTGGAACGTAGACTGATTTTGAATCTGGTTTTGTATAAACTTGCTCCGCGGCCGAGCGCCAAGTCAGCAACTGCGGGTTTTGCCAAGTCTTGTGTTTGTTACGAGCGAGCTCAAGAGCTTAGTGGTCTAGTAGGCCTTGATTCTACCGATCATTGTCAGCATCTCAAGAAACCCTGAAGTCGAGAAAATCGCGAAACGAAACTAGCAGCCGCACCTGCGCAAGTGATGCGCGAGCAGCGAGCGAAAGCGGCGAAAGACCACGAAACCCTGTTTGGGTGGCGGCGCCTGGCGGTGAACGGTTGTACTTGCGCCGACGGTCGCGCCTTTTGTTCTCCTCCCCATCCACCAGGCACTGAAAGTTATAGAGGAGGCACTGGTCAGTCACGCCGAATCTCACGGCTCCAAGACCGCGTGCAGCGCCACCACGAGAGCCGGCGCATAGCGCAAGATGGCGCCACTTGCCGTCGCGGGAGAATGGGAGAGGGAAAGGATTCGCAGAACGGCGAAATGCCCGCGGGTGCGCCTCGGATCCCCACAAAGTCCATTCCAAGAAATTCCCAGGGACGTCCAGGTAGGGCCGCGGAGACGAGGGTCTCTGCAAGGTTCACACGGGTGGAGGCTCGCTGTTCGCGGTTGGTGACGAGAGAGGCATTGTCTGCTGAGATACAGGGCCACCAAACTGACTCCCGAGCTAGGGCTTTGGTCCTGTTGATGCCCTGATGACCTTCGTGCAACAGCGTCAAGACGGCCGGCTGAAGGGACGATGGGATGACAATCCGGGCACCTTTCAGCAGCATACAGTCACAGACAGAAAGCTTGTCTACCACAGAGGCGTGCTTTGAAAGGTGCAGTGGCATCTTGGAGTTTTGTGGCCACCCTTGCTGCCAGAAGGAGGTGAGTGCCTTACACTCTCCATCAGACTCTTGCGCCTGTCATACCTCTTCGGGGCTGAGTGGCAAGACTTCTGAAGTGCAGCCGACTACCTGTACTGCAAAGAGTTCCACTGTGTCTACGGGAGTGGATGCTTTGTGGCTGATAAGCGACAAGGTATCTCCTGTGGCTAGCAGCTTTGCTGGTATGTGCAGCATGTGGAACTGGTATTGCATGGTCTTCAGCTGTAGTCTCTGAATGCGAGGAGGCAACATGCCCAGCTCCATCTTGCCCAGAAGTGAAATGAGCGACAGGTAGTCAGTCTTGACGTCGAAGGTGATGCCATGGACGAACTCGTCGAACCTTTGAATAGCCCACGTCGTTGCCAAGGCTTCTTTTTCTGTCTGGCTGTAACGCTGTTCGGTCTCTGTCATTGACCTCGAAGCGAATGCGACTGAGTGGCGCTCTACAGGGGGTCATGTCCGTAGCAAGACTGCACCAAGTCCGAACGTGCTTGCGTCTGCCGAAACTAG
This sequence comes from Rhipicephalus sanguineus, assembly GCF_013339695.2. NCBI lineage: Eukaryota > Metazoa > Arthropoda > Arachnida > Ixodida > Ixodidae > Rhipicephalus > Rhipicephalus sanguineus. The sequence continues at coordinate 11,338,267 of NC_051177.1, forward strand.
TGCCATACTGCCACGCCCACTTCTTGTTTTATTTTGAATTATTCGGGTTTGCCCAGCAAGGACGTTTATCAACGATCGACGCTGTCCGCAAAGCAGTGTTCGAGAAGCTTCTTGATTGTAGTAGATCGTTTTGTTAAGATTGCGCGCCGCCCGTGAATGTTCTAGCTTTGTCGAGAGAGAATGCTGCCACCAGCGATATTGCTGGAAAGTTCGATAGCGCCTGTATAAAAGCCGACGCGCTTGACCGCTTGTCAGTTTTTTCGACGGTCGATGCTCTGTTCGCCGCTATCAGCGTATTGCTGTAGTTTGACTTTCAGTTTCATGGCCACAAGTTCGGCCAAATAAAATGTTTCATCTCGGATACGCTGTCTGCTGCCTTCGTCGACGTCACGACCACGTGACATCTGGTGGAGGTGCTCCCCGGTCCATGTACCGAACGCCCCCATCCAGCCGTGAGCCGAGCCCTCGCCGAGAAGAAGACACCGACAACATCAGCGACAGTCGAGCCAGCCGCAGACTGAAAGGACTACCCCCCCAATACGGACCCCTACCGGACAAGACAAAAGCCACGGCGACAAGAACAACAGGCACGATGACGGCCGCAGCGAACGCTGCCGCGATAGTGATGCAGCCGCCCAGGGATCCGCCAACATTTCGTGGTTCGCCATGTGAAGACCCCGAAACCTGGCTGGAGACGTTCGAAAGGGTCGCAACATTTAACAACTGGAACGCTGACGACAAGCTGCGCCACGTGTACTTCTACCTGGAAGAAGCAGCAAGGACATGGCTCGAGAACCGGGAGTCCACACTTCGAACCTCGGATCTCTTTCGCAGTGCTTTTTTGGAGACGTTCACGAGCGTCGTCCGAAAGCAAAGGGCCGCAACCTTGCTGGAGACAGGGGTTCAGCTCTCGAACGAAAGCGTGACCATCTTCGCGGAAGAAATGACCCGGCTGTTCCGCCACGCTGACCCCAACATGCCTGAAGAAAAGAAAGTTCGTTTCCTCATGCGAGGAGTAAAGGAACAGCTCTTCGCTGGACTTATGAGGAATTCGCCGAATACCGTCCAAGAATTTGTCTCCGAAGCAACAACAATTGAGAAAACGCTTGAGATGCGAACACGGCAATACAACCGCAGCTTCTCGACCACAAGCTACGCCGACGTTCAAGCACTAGGATCTGCTGACCTGCGTGAGACGATTCGAGCAATCGTGCAAGAGGAGCTGCGAAAACTTCTACCTTCGTTGCAACCTCAAGTAGATTCCATCGCTGACGTCGTGCGCCAGGAGATCCAGCATTCACTCGGTGTGCCTCAGCTAGTAGAGCCGCAGCCACAAGCTATGAGCTATGCTGCTGCAGCCCGCCGTCATGCTGCTCCTCCACGCCCTCGCGAAGACGACACACCGCCGCAGTACCGTCATCAGATGCCGCCGCCGCCACCGACGCCCTACCGTCCACCTGTCGGCCAGACGCCGCCGCCGTCACCAACGCCCTACCGCCCACCTGTCGGCCAGCGCTATACCCCGAGGAAGACCGATGTCTGGCGCGTCCCCGACAACCGCCCACACTGCTACCACTGCGGGGAGGCAGGCCACACGTACCGCCGCTGCCAGTACCGTCAGATGGGGCTACGCAGATTCGCCGTCAACGCGCCGCGCCCGCAGCCAGGCGAACGGCCTCGCGACATCGACGACTACCTCACTGGAACACAGTGGCAAGAACGACGACCTTCCCGCTCGCCGTCGCCCGGCCGTTACATGTCACCGCACCGCCGGCAGTACACTGGCCCAAACCGGGGCCAGTCGCCTAGCCCGTATCCGGAAAACTAAGGGCAGCAACCGATGGAGGTGTGGTTGCTGAACGACGACATGCTGAAGATCCTCCACCGTCGACGACGACGCCGCGACGAAGTTCCGAGCCCCCGCCGCACGCTGAACGACGTCCTGAAGACGAAACTTTGGGACCAGAAGCAGACCTGACGACGCAACGCGGAAGCAGCGGTTCAAACCGACGTAGCCGTGACCCGACGCCGCGACGTAACCGCAACGCAAGACGGCGGACTAGCGACCTCGACGTTCTGATCGACGGCCACAGCGTCACCGCTCTCACCGATACTGGAGCCGACTATTCCGTCATCAGTGGGCCGTTCGCAGCACAGTTGAAGAAAGTTAGGACTGCTTGGGAAGGCCCCGAGATCCGGACCGCTGGAGGCCATCTGATAACGCCGATTGGTGTCTGCACGGCGCGAGTCACCATCAATAACCGGACTTATCCTGCGAGCTTTGTAATCCTACAAAACTGCTCCAGGGATGTGATACTTGGAATGGACTTCCTAAGTGACCATGGCGCCGTCATCGACCTGAGGTCTGAGTCGATAACACTGAACTCAGACGAAGCGCTCCCGCCCCACGCGATGCCAGGCAACCATGCATTGAATGTGATAGAAGAGCAGGTGACCATTCTGCCGCGCTCCAGCGTCATTATTTCCGTCGGCACCGAAAAACCTGCGAACCTTGAAGGCGTCATCGAGGGCGATCAGCACCTACTCCTGAAGTATCAAATTTGCGTCGCACAAGGTATAGCCGAGCTGCGTGACGGTAAAGCAAAGGTAGTGCTGACAAACTTCATCCACGAATATAGGCACCTCAACTTTGGTACGACGGTTGCCTACATCGACGAATGTGTAGCCGCCAGCGATGCTTTCGCCCTCTTCGATGCTGCCGAACCTGCTTCAACGAATAGAGGTCCCGAACCGGATTTTGACGTCAACTTGAGCCTTCCGAAGGCCAAGCAAGACCAGCTCAAAACCATGCTCCTGCAATACAAGGACTGTTTCTCGTCGTCATCGCGGGTCCGACAAATACCCCTTGCGAAGCACCGCATTATAACAGAAGAAAATTCTCGACCACTCTGTCAGAGCCCCTACAGAGTTTCTACTCGAGAGCGCGACGCGATAAAGAAACAAGTCGATGAGATGCTATGCGACAACATCATCCAGCCGTCCAAGAGTCTGTGGGAGTCACCCGTGGTGTTAGTGAAGAAGGACAGGACACTGCGCTTCTACGTTGATTATCGGCGCCTGAACAAAATCACGAAGAAGGACGTGTACCCCCTCCCACGAATAGACGACACCCTGGATCGACTTCACAATGTGACGTACTTTTCGTCGATGGACCTCAAGACCGGCTACTGGCAAATCGAAGTCGACGAGAGAGACCAGGAAAAGACTGCCTTTATAACACCCGACGGCCTCTTTGAGTTCAAGGTCATGCCTTTCGGTCTTTGCTCGGCACCTGCGACGTTCCAGCGTGTCATGGACACCGTACTGGCCGGATTGAAGTGGCAGACGTGCCTTGTGTATTTGGACGACGTCGTCGTGTTTTCCTCGACCTTCGACGAGCATCTCTGGCGGCTTGAGGCAGTACTTCAAGCAATCAAGGCTTCTGGACTGACCCTGAAGCCAGAAAAGTGCCGATTCGCGTACGACGAGCTCTTGTTTCTGGGTCATGTGATCAGCAAGTCTGGAGTGCGCCCAGACCCACGGAAAACAGCTGCCATCGCCGACTTCGCGCCACCCACCGACAAGAAGGCCGTGCGCCGATTTCTCGGCTTATGTGCCTATTACAGACGCTTCATCAAAAACTTTTCACGAATCGCCGAACCACTGACGCTTCTCACGAAGAATAACGTGGAATTCAGGTGGGAGACGGCGCAAGTGCAAGCCTTTCAAGAACTTAAACGACGCGTGCAGACGCCACCCATACTTGCGCATTTCGACGATTGCGCTGATACGGAAATACACACCGACGCAAGCAGCGTAGGACTCGGTGCCGTCCTTGTGCAAAAGACTGACGGGCTTGAAAGGGTTATCAGTTATGCTAGCCGGTCACTATCCAATGCAGAAGCCAACTATTCCACAACAGAAAAGGAATGCCTTGCGATCATCTGGGCTACGTCAAAGTTTCGCCCCTACCTCTATGGCAGGCCCTTCAAAGTTGTCAGTGACCATCACGCCTTATGTTGGCTAGCTAACTTGAAGGACCCCTCAGGTCGTCTCGCACGATGGAGTCTGAGGCTTCAAGAATTCGATATTACCGTCGTGTACAAGTCCGGACGAAAACACTCTGACACCAACTGCCTGTCTCGTGCCCCCGTCGACGCGCCGCCGCAAGACGATGACGATGACTGCTTCCTCGTAACTATAAGTGCCGACGACTTCGCCGAAAGGCAACAGGCCGACGCGGAACTGGGGGGCCTTATTGAGTACCTCGAGTGCAAGACCGCCGTTGTTCCGAAGGTATTCAAGCGAGGACTGCCGTCGTTTTTCTTACGGAATGGCGTTCTCCTGAAGAAGAACTTCTCGCCACTTCGAACCGACTACCTTCTCGTCGTGCCCTCATCATTGCGACCAGAAGTCCTCTAGGCCCTACACGACGACCTGACGGCTGGACACCTTGGTGTTTCCCGCACGCTCGCCAGAATACAGGAAAAATACTACTGGCCATGCCTTGCTGCCAACGTCGCCCACTACGTTAAGACTTGCCGAGATTGCCAGCGACGGAAGACACCGCCGACTAGGCCAGCGGGGCTTCTGCAGCCAATCGAACCACCTCACCGGCCGTTCCAGCAAATCGGGATGGACCTACTGGGGCCGTTCCCGACGTCGACTTCCGGCAACAAGTGGATCGTCGTAGCAACTGACTACCTCCCCGCTACGTCGAGACAAAGGCCTTGCCCAAAGGCAGCGCCACCGAGGTAGCCAAGTTCTTCGTGGAGAACATCGTCTTGCGTCATGGCGCCCCAGAGGTCCTCATCCAGACAGAGGTACCGCCTTTACTGCGGACTTAACTCAGGTGATCTTCAAATACAGCGAGACGAGCCACCGCCGCACCACCGCTTACCACCCGCAGACCAATGGCCTCACCGAACGTCTAAATAACACCGCCGACATGGTTGAGCACAAGACGTGGGACGCCGTCCTTCCGTACGTGACCTTCGCCTACAACACGGCCGTCCAAGAAACAACGCAGATGACACCGTACAAGTTGGTCTACGGAAGGAGCCCGGCGACGACGCTCAACGCCATGCTACCGAACGTCACGGACGAAGAAAACCTTGACGCCGCCGCTTACTTACAACGTGCCGAAGAAACTCAACAGCTCGCCCGCCTGCGCATCAAGACCCAGCAGCACACCGACAGCCATCGCTACAATCTTCGACGACGCTTCGTCAAATACCAGCCTGGCGACCGTGTTTGGGTCTGGACGGACGCCGATACGCTGACGTGGGCTTAGCGAAAAACGGCGATACTTCGGGCCATACAAGGTTCTTCTACGCCTCGGCACTCTTGATTACGAGGTCATCCCGGACGGCATTACGAACTCCCAGCGACACCGCGCACGACCTGAAGTCGTCCATGTTGTGCACCTTAAGCCGTTTTTTGCGCGTTAGCGAACCTGGGGACTCTACTTTTCCTTTGTTATTGTTTATTTATGTATGCACTTGTTTTTTTCTCTCTTCTTTGTTCTTTCACAAGCATCGGGACGATGCTTTTTCAGAGGGGGCCAATGCCACGCCCACTTCTTGTTTTATTTTGAATTATTCGGGTTTGCCCAGCAAGGACGTTTATCAACGATCGACGCTGTCCGCAAAGCAGTGTTCGAGAAGCTTCTCGATTGTAGTAGATCGTTTTGTTAAGATTGCGTGCCGCCCGTGAATGTTCTAGCTTTGTCGAGAGAGAATGCCGCCACCAGCGATATTGCTGGAAAGTTCGATAGCGCCTGTATAAAAGCCGACGCGCTTGACCGCTTGTCAGTTTTTTTGACGGTCGATGCTCTGGTCGCCGCTATCAGCGTATTGCTGTAGTTTGACTTTCAGTTTCCCGGCCACAAGTTCGGCCAAATAAAAAGTTTCATCTCGGATACGCTGTCTGCTGCCTTCGTCGACGTCACGACCACGTGACAATACGACGGGTGGTACGTGGCCGTGCAGCTGTCTGACGTTAAGAGTTCCTTAATTTTCTCTAATGCTGCTTCTTGCTCATGCTGCCATACCCATCTCGCAGACTTATTCAATAAGGCTCTGATGGGCGCTGTGACGTCTGAGATGCGTGGCAGGAATCTAGCGAGATGATTCACCATTCCAAGCAGTCATCTAACACCGGCAGCGTCCGTTTGCCTTCCATGGCTTTCACTGCTTCGACCTTGCCTTTATCTGGCCTGATGCCCTGTGCTGAGACGACGACTCCAAGAAAGGAGATCTCAAATACCCCGAAATGGCCATCTGTTTTTGGAGGTACTCAGGTGCGGAGGTGATGCCAAAGGGGCGCCTAGCCAGCAAAAACAGCATCGGCCATATGGGGTGATGAACGTCGTGAGCTCTTGGGAATCTCCAGAGAGCTTCACCTGGTGGAAGCTTGCGGTCGTGTCCAGCTTTGAAAAAACTGTGGGAGGCCAAGGACTTGATTAACAGTTGGTAGAATAGGGCATTTGCGGAGGACGGCCTTGTTTAGTTGAGTCAAGTTGACGCGCAGCTGGTAGGAACCATCGTCTTTCTGGACGACAACGAGGCTAAAGCACTATGGTAATGGCTTCTTGACCCTGCGGATCACGCCTGCGTTTTCCAATTTGTCCAGCTCGCGGCGGACAACCTCGAGCAGCGGAATAGGGATCCTGCAGCGACAGCAAGAAAGGCACGGCATCAGGTTTCAGCCGCATGATGTACTCGTCCTTGAGAGTGCCCAATCCCTTGAACAACTCAGCGTGCAGCGTTGCTTTTGGAGATTGGAGTTCAAGAAATCTCACTACTTGGAGGGCTTGCAGCGCTGGCAGTCCCAGAAGAGGCACAGTGAGAGACTGGATCACATAGAGGCGCTGACAACTTGTCTTTCCTTGCCACCGAAGTCATGCCAAATACGAGCCTAGCACGCGAAGTGGCAGTCCTCCAGGTGCCGGTGAGCAGACTGTCGACTTGGTCGAGCTTGGCAGGCAGCATAGGGAGGTCGCTTGGAACGGCGGATACTTTGGCTCCGGAGTTAACCTTCAACTGTGCTGTGTAGTTGTCAGCGGTGACGTCGATGAACTTGGCCGTGGCGGGCGTCCCGACGGCGTGAAGGTAAATGGAGCCGAGCTTGTTCTGCTTGTACTTTCGTGAGTGGCATACTTCAGCAAAGTGGCCTTTCGTTTTGCAGAAATTGCAGGCGGAGCATCGAACCGGGCAGTCCGAACGTCGGTGAGGCGCGTAGCCATAGAATTCACATGTGGACGGCTCGCGTGAGCGCTCTGCATGCGGCTGAGGCGTAGTAGGCTTAGCTCTGGAGCAACGACGAGGGGCGAACTTGTTAGCTTTTGTGGCGTCGAGGTTGAGCTCGCGGGAGTACTCGGTTCTGTTCTGGGATAACGCCTTTTCCTTGTCGGTGTCCTCAGATTGACGGGCCTGTGTCCATGCCTCCTTGAGTGTCAGCTTTGCATTTCGGCACAGCTGGCCCGAGAGACAAGAGTCACGGAGGCCGACGATGAACCGGTCGCGTATGAGCCCTTCTTCGACAGCAGTTGACGGGCAGTTACAGCACTTCATCATCCTGCACAGTTCTGTGTAGTACGTGTCGACACTTTCGTAGGGTAGCTGAACACGTCTGTGAAACCGCAATGACTCGTAGAGCTTGTTTGCTGAGTACGCGAAGTGCTCTGTGAAGTGGGTGGCAACGACTTGGTATGAAGCAAGCGACTGGGTGTCGAGTGAGAATGTCTCGAGGAGTGGGCGGGCCTCTGGGCCCATGCAGTGCAGTAGCGAGTGTACCTGCACATCTTTCGACACTTTTTTCAGTCCCGAAACCGCCGTGTAGGTAGCGACTGAGCCATGTCACCCATGTTGCCGGGTTTGTAAAGTCGAACGGTGCCGGTGGCTGGAGGTTGACATCGTACAGTTTCGGCGGCTCACTGGTCTCGAATGACATCGTGCTGCCGTCCTGTCGTGGCGAGGTGTGAAGCTCATTATTCTTTCGCTCCTGACACCATGTCGCGTGGTTAGTGCCGCTGGGGCACGGACACGCAGAGACCGACATGAACACGCCGCTTGCTTGGACAAAAGATTACCCACTTTTTATTGGGCCTGCACATATGTAGGCACGCAAGTTACAAGGAGCGCCACGCTCCGGTGGCAGCCTAATTAAAGGGCTGAGCTGTGGCGATCTCTACAGTTGTGGGTTGATTTACCAGCTGCTGCTGCTCTACTTTGATGCAGGTGGATGTGCCCATGTACTGCAATACCAGTGCTAAAGGGTTACTAAGTGTTGAGGATTAAACTTGCACGTATGTTAGGTGTCAGCATACCCCGACATTTCCTTACAAGAAGTCTTCATTATATACTAGCAGCTGTGATGGGAGGTGCTGCTTTATGGTGCAACCATGTTGGACTGGTAATGGTGCTGCATAACTGTAGTGAAGAGAGAGGTTTATTATGAGAGAAAAGCTGAGAGGTCAGCTTGAATCAATTTTCTCACCTGTTACTCAGCGTTAGGAAAGGGAAGGGGTGGGAGAGAGAAGGTGTTGATTACGAGGATGAAACGAAACCTTGAATGTCCAAAAACTATCTACAGTCTTTTGTTGAGTTCTGCTCGCGCAAGAACTTGTTCAGAGCTTTGAAAATATTGCGCTGATGACGACGTGTAGGTCCCAAAAGAACTTTTACCGATACTGGTTGCTTGACAGAATTCAACAAAAAGGTGGCCATAAAGTTTCTTTGTATCTCGGGCAGATGCACAAGAGCTGTTCAGTAAGCATTTGCTCTTTGACTTTGGAACATGCAGAACTCTCTCATTGGTCTACTACAAACATTTAGGACTCAAATCACTAGATTGAATGCCTTTAGTTCTTTAGCATACTGTAAAATCCCGAGCAAGTGCCCCTCCTACGCTGACAGATAATCCGACAAGATTTGAAGGGGCATCCCATAGTCAGTCTCGGATCAAAATTCAAGATGGGGGCGAAAGAGCCACTCAGAATAAAGGATGCACACATGTGCTTCTAATTAAATACTTTATTGAATACGCATGCAATTCGCCCTTGTCGGGTGAATAAACTAGAGTGAATTAAACATTGAAAATGGCGGGAGGGGAGGGGGGGCACTTGCTCGGTCAGTGGCGTATATTTCAAATCTCCCAAGAAAGGGGTGGGGTGCTTGTTCAAGTAGGGGCACTTGCTCGGGATTTGACGGTAGTTTCTTGAAGGCAAGCATTTTGTAGAGGTAAAAAAAATGCCACTGTCTCTTTTTTTTATACAAAAGAAGGTAGACTCCTTTTGTGTTAGGATTCTCATGATTGCCTCATGCAGTCACACAGTTGGGATTGACAGGTTTGTAAAACCACAGGTATGTGTTGTGCTCAAAACCCACACGAGCCTTGGGCACAAGCACAATCATTCCATCAGTAGGCTGCCAACTCCTCCACCATTGCTCAGCTTGTTAGTCAGCTGTTGATTTTAGATGTCTTCAATCTGTCAGTTTCTGATGATCTTTGGGTTTTTGTACTGAAAGATAGATTTGGCACCTAAGGAAAGGTCCTGGATTATTAGGCACTCATTCATGCCTGCACAGTTGGTTCATTCCAGTCCGAAACATCAGCTGGCTGTATTTCAACTAACTTAATCAGCACAGTGAATATATGTGTACCATCAAATCAGATTTGCTTCAAGTGCGGTAAAGTTGCTCTACCTGTAGAACAACAAACTGTTTCTATCAATGGCAGCTCTTTTAGTCTCAATGCTGCACGGTGTTGAATGATTGAAATGCTATATACTTTTAGTGTGTGGCTGCCAGCACTTGTTAATTGAGGCGTGGTGACTGCATTGGCTATGTTTGTTGTGGTGCCAGTAGAGCGCTGCAAGCTTGCTTTCTACTCTCTCATGCCACGTTGTCACTTTGCTGGTTGGACGTGCGTTACAAGGATGCAAGTGCAATGACAGCCACTTCGATTGACACAACATACTGTCACGTGGTTGTGATGGTGAAGCAAGCAGAACTTCAGCAAGTAAGGATGAAACACTTTATTGGGCAAACTTGTGCCCAGAAAGAAAAGAAGTGACACACTCAGTGCAACGATAGCCTCGGGCACAATCATCAGTTGCCGGTAATCTGATCAGCGGTAAGGCACATCAGCATTTGTACATGTGGCATTGAAGATTCCAGCCTTATCCTTGTGGCCGCATTAGTTCCAGAATAAACCCTACTGTTCGTGTTTCGTGCTCAAGCTTATCAGAATAACCTAAAATAATCAGGAATGTTCGACATTCTGGCGTGGCACACGTAAGGCAATGGTTACATGTGTAATGAGTTGGTTACATGAAAATTGAAAAAAAAAAATATGCACATAACATTGCCCTCCTCTGGAAAAGCGTCGTCCCGATGCTCAAGATAGAACATGGAATCGAAAAAAAAAGTGCATACACAAAGAAACAGTAATAAAAAAAACCTAAAAGTTGAGTCCTCAGATTCGTTAATGCATATAAAATGGTTTAAGGTGAAGGACATAGATGACTTCAGGTCATGTGCAGCGCCGCTGAGAGATCGTAATGCTGTCTGGGATAACCTCGTAGTCCAGAGCACCATGACGTTGAAGCACCTTGTATGGCCTGAAGTATCGCCGAAGAAGTTTTTCACCGAGTCCACGTCAGCGTGTCAGTGTCCAAACCCAAACAAGGTTGCTGGGCTCGTATTCTACGTGGCATTTTCGATGGTTGTAAACGTGGCTGTTGGTCTCTTGCTGGATCTTGATGCACAGACGGGCAAGTTGTCTTGCTTCTTTGGCGGGCTGAAGGTAGACGGTGACGTCAGTGACGTTGCGTAGCATTCATCGAGTGTCGTTGCCCGGCTCCTTCTATAGACCAACTTGTATGGAGTCATCTGCGTAGTTTTTTGCACAGCTGTGTTGTATGTGAAGGTTGTGTGTGGAAGGATATACATCCCATGTCTTGTGTTCGATGTCGACGTACATGGCCAGCATGTCGGTGATGGTCTTATTTAGATGCTCGGTGAGGCCATTGGTCTGTGGGTGATAGGCGGTGGTGTGGCAGTGTCTTGTCTGGATGTATCTCAAGATAGGCTGAGTTAGGCCAGCAGTAAAGGCTGTATACTTCGTCGGTGATTAGGACCTCTGAGGCGCCATGACACAAGACGATGTTCTCAATGAAAAACTTGGCTTCCTCAGCTGCAGTGCCTTTGGGCAGGGCCCTTGTTTCGGCATAGCGGGTGACCCACTCGGTAGCTACGACGATCCATCTATTTCCGGAAGTCGACTTTGGGAATGGCTCCAGTAGGACCATCCTGATTTGCTGGAACGGTCAGTGAGATGTTTGATGGGCTGCAGAAGTTTGGCTGGCCTAGTAGGCGGTGTCTACCATCGCTGACAGTCACGGCAAGTGATTACGTAATGAGTGACATCGGCAGTGAGGCGAACCTCTGCACATAGTGCTGAAGGTATAACAAGGAGATAGTTGGCTCGAAGTGGCGAGAAGTTGTTCAGGAGAATGCCATTTCGCAAGACAAAATACGCCAGTCCTTGCTTGAATACCTTCAGAACAACGGCGGTCTTGCCCTCGAGGTATTCTACAAGGCCCCCGAGTTCCAGGTCAGCTCGCTGTCGTTCAGCAAAGTCATCGACACTTATGGTTCCCAAGAAGCAGCCATCGTCCGGGGCGTCCTGCGGTGCCGGGTTGACGGGGGTGCAAGACAGGCTGTCGGCGTCAGAGTCCTTCCTTCCAAACTGTTAATGACTGTAATGTTGAATTCTTGAAGCCTCAAACTACACTGTGCGAGGTGACCTGAAGGGTCCCTCAAGTTAGCTAGCCAACACAAAGCATGGTGGTCGCTCACAACCTTGGAGGGCTTGCCATAGAGGCAGGGACGAAACTGATGTAGTCCAGATGATGGCAAGGCCCTCAGTTTCTGTAGTGAAATAGTTGGCTTCTGCCTTGGATAGCGACTGGCTAGCATAACTGATAACCCTTTCTAGTCCATCAGTCCTTTGCACAAGTACGGTGCTGGGCCCTACGCTGGTTGCATCGGTGTGGATTTGCGTGTCAGCGTATTTGTTCAAATGCGCAGCTATCGGAGGTGTCTGCAGGCGTCGTTTCAGTCCTTGAAATGCTTCGACTTGCGGGGTTTCCCACGTGAATTCCTTGTCGGTCTTTGTGAGGTGAGTTAGTGGCTCGGCAATCCGTGAAAATTCTTTGACGAAGCGTCTGTAATAGGCACACAAGCTTAGAAGTCTGTGTACGGCCTTCTTGTCGGCGGGCAGCGGGAAGGCAGCGGTAGTAGCTGTTTTCCGTGGGTCTGGGTGCACTCCAGGCTTGCTAATGGTGTGGCCCAAAACAAGAGCTCCTCACACGTGAAGTGGCACTTTTCTGGCTTCAGGGTGACTCCGGAGGAAGTACAGCTTCAAGGTACCGGAGGTGTTCGTTGAAGCTTGAGGCAAACACATTGTCGTCATTCAAGAACACAAGGCAAGTCTGCCACTTCAAGCCTGCCAGTACTATATCCATAACGCATTGAAAAGTCGCAATTGCCGAGGAAAGACCAATGGTATGGCCGTTTTTGCGCAAAGAAATAACGAGGGAAGAGGTCAAGGGGAGCGCTTTCCTTGACCCCTTTGCTTGCTATTTCTTTGTGCAAAAACATATTTTTGCGGCCTGTACATGAACGTGAACCGACTAGCCCAGCAATGTGCACTTCTAAAGACTAAAAGGCATGACCTTGGAACTCAAAGAGGCCGTCTGGTGTTATAACGGCAGTCTTTTTTGGTCTCTCTTGTCTACTTCAATTTGCCAGAAACCGGACTTGAGGTCCATCGATGAAAAGTACTTCGTGTTTTGTAGTCGACTTAGCACGCGCGCCCATTTCCTTTCCTTAAGGCAGGCGCGATCGTGAACTGACAGCGGGAGCCAAGGGACCACTAGGAGAGGAGCACCGTCGCCCTTTCCGGACAACCCCTTCTTTCCCGCCACTCCTCGCGCCAATCCTCGCATCCCGGCTGACGGGAAAGGGAACTCGCCCTGCGAGGGAAACAATCCTCGCGGTGGGGAGGGATACGGGAGGTGAATAAAACAACCGACCAGACTGGCAGACGGGCTCTCGTGCCCTGCTGACCTGCGAGGTAACACCTCACCGCCCCAAGACCCGCCAGCCGACCATCGACCGAAGGCGTAAGCGTTACCCTTTGTTTTCTACGAGAGCGGACTATCCCTCTACGCGACATTTACGCGTTATTGCTAACGTAGCAATAAAGTGTTGTTTGTTGTGCTAGCCTGTTGCCTTATTCGCCCGAACCCGTCGTAGCTGCGATGACTCGCGCTACGGGAAGGGGACATTGACTCGTGCACGGTATGACTATTTGCGGCTGGGACCGGAGCTAGGCTTCTGCACCAGCCGTGCTTAGAGCGGTCCCCCTCAATTTTCAGTGACCAGAGGCTGATTAGGCCCCTGGCCCCGCGTTGGGCGCCAGAATGTGGTGTCGTCGCTCAATCCCTGCGCGCACGGTCCTCGCTATATACTCTTAGCCGTACGCGCCATACACCACCGCGGGTTTGAGCACTGGGAGCTTCATGCAGACCGCCGCGTCCTCATTCGTCCCGCACCAGTGTACCGTTCGAACTGCTGCACGCGAGAACTCGGCCCGTCACCGCGAAGGGACGGCGAGCCGTCGCGCGCAGCGAGGGAGACCCTAGGCGACACTCTCCAAGTTAGTGATTTATTACTGGGATTACAAAGAGATCAATAATTCGGCACAGCCAATCGTATGTAACATAATTACACAGGACACCAATTAGCTAATACAAGTTACCAAATGTGGCCGCGAATGGCACACCTATAAAACAAACTAAGAGAGAAACAGGTTTGGAAAGCCGACCTACCCTTCGGCCAGCGCTCCCGCGATCTCGCACCCCAGAGCAGAAGATGCAGAACAGACAAAGCAACACTTGAAAGAAACGTATACAGTGCACGATCGCGAGGCGCTGCCTCGGGACTTCGAGACCGCGGAGGGTAGCGCGCGCCCGCTGAGGCCGGGGCCTCGACAAAACAACGTAACCGCCGGCCGGCGACGGAGAACAAAGAACAAAGAATCGCCGCCGGCCGGAGCGGCCAAAACGCATACGCACCCTTCGAGGTCCCCAAGTGGTCTCCGGTCTCCCCCGAACCTTGGTCGCGCGCCCGCCGCTTCTAGGCGAGCGCGAGCCAGGTCCGAATCCCGCCAAAACTGGGCCAATGGGACACCGTGTTTAACCTTTGAGGGCGGGGTGGCAGGAAAGTGACAGCGATTTATGACCAGCTGCCACCCGTCCGGTCGAGAGGAGAGGGACACGAGAATTCTCCAAGGGAAGATGGCGTCGAGCAACTGGGGCGGACGCCTGAATTCCCACACGGTTCAGACGCAGGTGCTAGTTGCCCTCAATGACGCGTTTTAAATATGTAGATTCTTCCGTGCCGGTGGAAATGACACTGGAGAGAGACAGAACAGTGACCTGTTCTTCTGTCACATTCAAGGCACAGTGATAGATTTTCTTATCCGGCGGTATGGCATTGTCTGTGGAAAGTGTTCTCGACTGGTGTCTTAGGTGAATGACTGCGCCCTGTTTATTTAGGAAATCTATGCCTAGAATGACGTCCCTCGAACAATGCTGTAGGACCACAAAGCTCGCCGAATAAGTCTGGCTGTCCATTGTGATTCTTGCTGTGCACTCTCCAGGCAGCATTATAAGGTTGCCTCCAGCTGTCCAGATTTCGGGTCTTTCCCTAGCGGTCTTTACTTTCTTCAGCTTGGTGGCTAATGAGCCACTGACGACGGAGTAATATGGCGCCGGTGTCGACCAGAGTGGTGACACTGTGGCCATTGATAAGCACCTCGTGGTAGGTGGCTCATCGTCTTGCACTACGGTTTGGTCATGGTGTCGGATCACAGCTGCGTCGACTTGCTTTGATGCTGCTACGTTGTGTCGTCGGGTCTTGTTTTGCCGGAGAAGTGCTCTCATGAAGGCTCTCTCTGGTAGGCAGCGAGCTGACATCTGATGATTCCCAAGTCAGCGGCGGCAACAGAGGCGGCGGCAGAGGATCTTTGACATTTTGTCATACAGCAAACACACCTACAGCGATTGCTGCCTTCAGTTTTCCAGATAAGGGCATGCGGATCCGCCCTGAGTAGGGCCAGTGTACTGCTGGCACTGCAGTGAGGTGAAGCGAGCGGCCTGGAGATGGTGAATGGGAAGGTCAATGGGGTGTCTACTGCGCTTCCGCGAGGTAGTCTGCTATGTCGCATGGTCATTCACCTCACTGTGGACGCAGTGCGTTGATGGCGAAACCACGCAGTCCCATCTTTCGATACCTGCAGCAGCGGTAGGTGTGGCCAGCTTTTCCACAGTCGTAGCAGAGTGGGCAGTGGTCGGGGGCACGCGAAACAACGGTCTTCCTCGGCATGTAGCGTTGGCCAACAGGCGGGAATTATGATATTGGTGGTGGCTGCGGTGGTGTCTGGTGGCGGAACTGAGTTGGTGTGGCATCTTGGCGTGGATATGGAGGAGGAGCGTTATGATGCATTGAAGCAGCTTAGATCATAGCTTCTGGATGAACCTTCGGTGGTTCGGGAATTCCCAGCGGTTGACAGACTTCCTCACGAACAGTGTCGGTGACTGAATCCACTCGAGGCTGCGAGGACGGGAACATGCGGCGCAGTTCTTCTCGCACAATAGCCCTCATCGTCTCGTGCAGGTCGTCAGAGCAGACTCTTGGATTTCGGTGACGTGTGGCAGGAATGACAATTCTGTTGCTGGTTGCCTATGTCCAGCGTCTTGTCAATCGTCATCACTTCAGAGACTAATTTTTGGACACTGTTCAGTAGGTTCCGCATCGGTCCCATGAAGAGCTCCATCTTGACTCCTCGCATGAGGAAGCGAATTTTCTTCTCTTCGGGCATGGCAGGATCTGCATTCTGCATAGGAGAACAGTCTGGTCATCTGTTCCGTTAAAAGTGCCGCATTTTCGTTTGGCAGCTGCACACAGATCTTGAGCAGAGCCTTGGCCCTCTCCTTGCGGATGACACTCGTGAATGTGGCAAGATGGTGCGAAAAATGGGCCATGTTGTCAGGGTTCACTCTTGGTTCTCGAATCAGGTCTGAATAGTGTCTTCCAAGACAAAGTAGACATGCTGTAGCTTGTCTTCAGTGCTCCAGGTATTGAAATCGGCGACGCTGTCATACACTTCGAGCCAGCTTTCGAAGTCTTCGAATGATGATCTGCAAAAGGTTGGCGGCTCCCTGGGTGGTTGTAGCACGACTGTCATGGGTGACACAGCGGCCATCACGGTACCTGAAGTCGTCACCATGGTTCTTGTCTGAGTCGGCAGGGCTCCGTGCTTCGATTGTAGTCCTTGTAGTCTGCTTCTAGCTCGACTGTCTCTGATGGTGTTGGTGTCTTCTTCACAACTTGGGCTGGGCTCACGGCTTGATGGGGGGGCATCCAGAACATGAACGAGCAGCACCTCCAGCAGATGTCACATGGTTGTGATGGTGAAGCAAGCAGAACTTGTGGGAGAGCACAGGCGCCCATTTTCTTTTCCTTAACGGAGGTGCGATCGCAGTCTGGCAGCGGGGACGAACCGGTCACTTAGAAAGGGACACCGTAGCCCCTTTTAGGAGAACCCATTCCACCCCGCAGCCAGCTCGCACTACTCCTCGTTTCACCGCTTGCGGGTACCCTTCCCCCGCAAGTGAATGAGCCCTCGCGGGGGGAGGGAGGTGAATAAAACAGCCGACCGGGCAGGGAGACGGGCTCTCTTGCGCTGGTCACTTGCACCAGCAACCCACGTACGAGATCACCCCCAGGACCTGCAAGCCAAGCATCGACCGAAGGAGTAAGCGTTACAATAGCCTCGAGCACAATCGTCGGTAATGTGATCAGCTGTAAGGCACGTCGGCATTTATATATGTATGCCTTGTTGGTGGCCGCGTTATTTCTAGAATAAACTCTACTGTGGCTTATCAGAACAATCTAAAATAAGCGGGAATGTTCGAAATTTCGGTGCGGTGCACATAAGGCAGTGGTCAAACGTGTGACGGGTCAGTTACACGAAAACAGAAAAACAAGCACGCCTGGCAATGTGGGTGCAGACTTGCACTACATGTGAGAACCATGGCTGGCAGCACTTTGGCGGCACTACCATGAAACACAGACCATCTTGACCTCAGTGTGTTCCACTGTGTACCATCTTGCTTTCAGGAGCACTCATCAGAGGCACAACAAGCACAGGCATTCTCAGACTTCTGTGTTTCAATCGCAGAGCACTGTACATCTCGTTAATGAACCACAATGACGTGTCATGTGGCACAGTAGTGGGAAGAGTCCCTTATGCATTTGCCAAAGATGACTCGAAGCTGAAGGGACCTTAAATGAAGTGGGGCACGCTGCGAGTCAAGTGCAGAGGAAGCTCCTTATAAATGACGGGAGGCTTGTCATAAAAATGTGCAGGGATGTTTTGTTAGCCTGCCTGATTGAAACAGGCTGAAGAGTCCTTTGACTATTCTTTCTAAGCGAGAATAACCTCTGGTACTACAGGGGAAATGCTGCTCTTCAGGAAGACGAATCAAAATTACTTTCATTCTTAATTTTACAATCAGGTACTCTGAGTGTGTGTAGTGACCCATACTCAATTAGCAAGAAGTTGACAAAAACCTTCGTGCAGCACTTCTTTGCAATAGCTTATGCTGTTCTGTACTTTCATGGTATAGGCATTGAAATCTGTTCAGAAGTTTCTGGAGTCACTGGGAAGATATGGCAACAGCCCGTTTCTGGCTTCATTGTATGGAAGCGGAGAACTTCCCCAGTGTTTCTGCAGGTAAGTCATTTTATTGGATCATCAATAGAATTGGAAAGCACTTTTACTAACCTTGTGAGGCATTCCTCAGGTCAAAATGGAAGTGTAAGTACAGTTGAACTGCATTGTCGAGACATGCGTTCGATATATTTATTGTAAGTGTACACACTAATATGGAAAGAGGGAAACATACTTGGTGGGCCAACATAGGCGTATTCATAGTATTTGTAAAGAGCCTCCTTGTATGCTCCGTTTGATTCCACTCATTACACACTGAACTGTTCTTATTTTTAAATTTAATTCCTCAGTGGATGCAGGATGGCACTGTCACAGTCACGGATTCTGGCAGGGACACAAGCAAAATGGACATTTCAAATACTCAAATTCAATGTAGTACTACAGGTCACCCTGGTCTACAAGTTAAATATGTAATAGTATCAGTCCTAGAGAGCAAGTCAGCTTCAGGGGAAGGTACTCGGGGTATCACAGCCACGTGCTGCATCAACTTATTCAGAAATGCTAAAAATAACAAACTTCTTTATATAATGAAAACCAGCAGATAATGAAGCCAACGAAGGTATAGGGGACGTTAATTGAACTGTTTTAATCGTATTGTAACAATTGTGACGATGTGAAGAAAGCAAAGTGAATGATGCTTTCGGATTCAGTGTCCCTGCCAGTTGCAAGTTGTCTTTTCGTCCCCTATACCTTTCCTGGCTTCATTATCTGCTAGTTTTCATCAAGTTTGTCTCAAGCGAATATTCCCTTCCTTCATTCAAACCTCTTCATGTGGCACTTTCGTAGACTATAAAAAGGGCAATTGACTCGGTAGACATACCAGCAGTTTTAGAAGCATTGTGTCATCATGGAGTACTTGGAACATATGTGAATACAGTTAACCAGATGTAACGAACGCTTGCGGAGCAAATTTCTGCATTTTGCTAGGGTAGCTTGTTTATACATGGGCAAATTGGTACATGGTTCTAGGTAAGGGAATGCCAGCAGCACCAAAAGAAAGCAGGAGAAACCGAGACAAGGCTGTTCCTGCCTCTGTTTCCTCGTCTCGGTTTCTTCTGCTTTATTTTGGTGCATCCCCTTACCTGGACATTACAGTTCTTTTTTTCCATTTCCGAACCCCATTCTCAAAAGAAGCCCATGTATTTTTGATGTCCATGTAACTAAAGGGCTGCAGTAATTAACCTTAATGTAATGAACTTGTGACACTGACCGTTTGTTACTTTGAGCTGCGAAGTGAAAATTTGTATGTAAAAGGCACAAGTTTTATAGTAACAAAAATAATAAAATAAGGGGCAGATTGCGAGAGCCACGCATACCATTGCAGCAAGCGAGTGCGTGCCACGAGGATGATACAAGCATCGCTGGTTTAGCCGTTGCCAGGTTTTACTGTAGGTTGTATAGTAATGCAGGGAATAATACTAATACCTACATTGGAAAGAAATGACCTAACTGCTGTGCAGTGAAGCGTTGTACTTATGGCGTTCATTATTAAGGAAAAAAGTCCTCTCGGTCTGGTATGCACATTCCGCTAAAAGGGGGGACCAAACAACTACACATTCGATGTAGCCCTAGAAACAAATCAGTAAGTTACTGCTTTTCACCGTCTTGTAGCATGTTTGTAAGCAGTAGAACAGTCATTGACATAATCAGTGATTCCACTCCTGCGCCAACTGCACCAAAGTGCGCCAAATTGTATTTACTGCGCCATCCTGATACAGTGCAGACCACTTATAACGTAACCGCATATAGTGCAGGACCGGTTATAATGCGGTCTTTTTAGACTCCCGTTTACCCTCCCATAGAACCGCATGTATACGCATACCGCTTATTGTGCAGTCCCCCAAGATGAAATACCGTTTATAATGCGGTTGTGGGAAAATATTTCTGAGAAACGCGGTAGCGAGTGCGGTTCTCAAAGGAGGTACGCCGCTGGGGAGGGAGCGACGAGGTCGTTACGAAGGGCGAGGGCACGCACAGTAAACGAACGAGGGGCGGAGGGAGGAAAAAGACCGCGGCAGCGCTGTGCGGGCTCGCCGAGTGGGGAAGGATGGTGGTTGCCTAGGCGACGGAGTAGCCTTTGCACCGGCGGCGGCAAGGCTCCGCGGCCGCTTGCCGGCAGTGCGTTCCGCGTGGAACGTACGATCGCGTCCTCATCAAGTGCGCTTTAAAAGCGCCGTCGTTATCACACTTGCTACAGATATCGCGTTTGCTACCTCGTCCGCGAATTGAAAAGTTTTGCGGCTTCATGACGCGAGCTTTCGCCTTTTCTGCCAGTGCGCGGACTTAAACGAGCTTGGCGGGCTTTTGTCGCCGTTGATCTCCCGGCCGCGAACACAAAACTTCGTATCACGCGCGCTGTTCTTGGGTTAGTACTTGAGTGCGATCTTTTCGACGTCCGATCTTCATGTTGTCTTGGACAAACTTCCCGCGACAATATGCTGAACCGCCGGCTAGGCCTAATCAGCGTTGGTTGCTTTTCGGTAGCGGTCGCGGGCGATAAAAGTTGCGGTTTGGTGCGGAATCAACGAAACTTTTTGCGATGGCTGCACTTGAAGGGAAGGGAATCATATCGTTAATGAAAACGAGGGCATGGTCGGCACATGCAACTCTCGAATGGTGGTTCCGGATTCGATTGCAATGTCTTGGACATCGCGTGCGCGCCCGTGAAATCGAACGATCGGTACCGCTCAGCACGTGAAATTTCGGTCGCGATTCGACATGGTTTCTGTGTAAGCCGCATACCTCGAGGTGGCCTGAAACGTAGTCGGCGAATTTCCGCGACGCCACTTTGTTTTGTTTGCTTTTTTCCCCCGTGTTCATTTCGTTGGCAATGCGGGTCTTTGGCGGTTGATTTTTGAAAATTCGGAGATTTAAGTCGTTGTAAGCGCCCCATATCGCATATGTCGATTATCGGACACGCGAGGCTATAGCTCAACACGTTTTGCGCAAGTGCAGCCTTTGAAAAAGGTTGTTTTGGTTATAGTGCGGTACCGCTTATAGTGCGGATATTCGCGACTCCGGCGACTTACGTTATAAGCGGTCTATACTGTAATATCAACGAAAATTGCGCCAAACTGCGCCAAAGTCTCGGGTTTTGGGGCGTCTATCACCGGCAATCGCACCGCCGGCGCGTCAGAACATGTCCAGCTTGATCTTGGAGCTGCCAAAGTCACAACCACATACCAAGACTTATTGCGCTGAATAAATAGCGCTCGCACGTGCGTCCCGAGTAAGTCACGATGCCATGCACGGTGCCGACGCAGCTTCTGTTCTGCAAGTCGGCTCGACAGCAAAATGCGCTCTCCACAGAGGCTCGTGACGTCTATGGGCCTATCGGTAGCAAGAAAGTGCGACGGCGATACATCGGCGAACGTCATCTGTTCCAGAAACGCTGCTGATAGCTCGTTTCAAGCGTCGCACGGCACGTAAGGAAAGCAATGTTCAGTAATGACTACATGCGTGCCGCTAAAATGTCTGTCACTTCTGTTTCTGGACATCGCGGAATGAAATCGGAGATATGGAACAATATCGAATTTTCCTTGCTTCGCGTTTATGGAAGAGCACGCGAACGGTGGGAACGCGTTGACACTTCTCCTCACATATACTTTATTCATGGATCTTCATCCACAAGTGCTCTTTCGTAATTTCTTCCACAACACATCCGAAGTTTGTAATCACTCTGCTGTAAATACCCCCTAAAAGGCCCTGCCCTTTTGAGCTCGCGTGCTAGGGTTCCAATTCGAAGTTTTTGCTAGCTCTTTTTTAAAATGTCATCTCATTAATAAAAGCATATCTCCTGGTCGGAGCAGCCGCAAATGGGCAGCTGTCAGTAGCGGGCCCATCGCTGACGGCCTACAGTGAAGTGGCTACGCCATGTTACACGTCCGCCCCTCGCTTTCCAGGGTCACTAGCGGACAGATAAAAAAGAACTCACAGTTTCGCTTAAGGGCGAAGCAATGAATGCGATACCAACAAATTGTATTGTTAAGCGAAGTAAGGCTAGCAGCTAGATCGCTTGGATCCGATCTCGCGTAACTCAACAAAACGCTGGTTTAAGGGAATATGGCCGCTCCAGGAAGCGAAGCGTTTTCGTGCTCTGAGTTCTCTAAACGCGTAGTAAGCGTTGAGAGCACAGCAAGTTTACGAGCCGTCTCCTGATGCCTCGAGATAGCGCGCGCGCAAGCGAGCGACTGCGCCTTTCGAACGATGCGGTCCCCTCCCCTCCCCCACGCCCGCTCCCCTGGCGTCCCTTCATGCTCCTTACGAAAGACGTGCGGGGCGTTTCCTCTCTGTTTGATGAGCAATCCACGGCAGGCCCGCACGCGGGAAGATGTTATCTCATGCACTCTCCTTGCGACGGAGACAGACGGCCGGCTAGTTTAATCTCCGCTTGAGCCGCGTTCGTCGCCAGCGCTCACGAGCTTTTACCCGCGGCTAGAATGCGCGTGGTGATGTTATTAATTTGGACTTTATACGAAAAATTACGGCAATGGCGACGGCAAAAATTCGCCGAGAGTGCCCATATAATCACTATCACAATAAAAATGAAAAAAAAATTGAGGAGCCATTTCACTATGTGAAGTGGATGATAAGCGAAGCTGTTTCGCGCATGGCACAGAGGTGACATGGTGGAGGACAGTTTGGTATGTAAGGCCAGGTTGTTAACGGCCAGGCTGTTAACGTTCAATACCCAATATTAATGGGAAAGCCTTAGATGCTTTATCAAACACGAAAATTGACCGTCGGCGGCGTCAATCGATTGATGCAAAAAATAATCATCATGTGATGGCGTTATCATCACGTCATAGATCGTCAAAACTTGTGACGTTATCATGGCGTCATATATTGTGATGTCACGTGATGACGTCATCGCAGGACATCGTCGCTTTACACTGCTTCCGTGATCGGTGCGCCGATCATGGAGCTAGCGCAAAACCAGGTGAGGTGCAGAAAGCTTGCAGAGAGGATCAACCTGTCGATCGAGAAGAAAAATAACGTGGCTTTCGCCTTGGAGTCTTCTTAGGGGAATGCATTAGGGATAGTGTGGCTCTTTGCCATTGAGGCACTGCTGTACATCACGGCGTTTGTCTACCACGTCTGCTGATAACCACATAGATGTATTTAGAGTGTTATTTCATAAAGTGCAATTTTATTGATCCGGTATTCTGTTTATTTGCTAGTGTCGAAAATAGTCGACGAAGAGGTTAATCCAGAACACTCAACTGCATGAGTCCTTATTTTTTCATTAGCCAGTGAAGTATGGAGCTCTCCTGAGATGATTTTTTCCACGAGATTTGCAATGAATCGAAATATTTCTAGGCTTCATAAGAGCCCCATAATAATTATTAAGGTGCTTGAATGTTAATGCAATATGCTTCTGTAGTGTACTCCAGGATGTAAAATTTGCTGCTCCAGAGTGCTCCCAGATGTAAAATTATCTGCTCCAAAGTGCTCCAAGATTACAATTTTTCTGCTCCAAAGTGCTCCAAAACGGAAATTTTGCTGCTCCGAAAATTGCTCCAAATCAGAAGTCCTCGGTAGCATCACTGCATAATTTTTGAAAACATGGTGAGATATATAATTTTTTTCCCCACCTTTAAGTCAGTCAATAAACATTTTTTACAGGGGTGTGCAAATATTTGAACTTCCGAATATTTTTCTGCTATTCGGTTCAATTCGCGCTCGAATTTGACTATTTGAAGCATTCGAACTTCCAGAAGGTAAATCAACATCCAGTTTTTCGGACTCTCTAGGGACTACGAAATCGTCCGAAAAATCAGGCAGTCCAAAAAAACGAATTGATTCTTTTTTATTCCACTGAAGCGGTCAAATCACCACAGCCACGTCCAATATAGCTTTAATGCCTCCCTGTACACTTAGGCATTTTGGTGTGCACCCAGGCTCTTGTAAATACATTTGGTACTTGCTGCGAAGTCCGCCTAAGAGGGCGCATCAGCCGCAAAGCAACTCAGATTTAAAATTTTTGTGTCCTTGGATGGCAGCACTTACACACCACAAAAAGGAGGGAAGTCATAGTCCACTCTAGGTGTGTAAATCTCACCAGGACACAAAAGTATTTGTCATTCCACGTACAGAAAGTAGCGCTTCTTGAAACTTGCCTGGCAACACGTCAAAACATGGTGAACGCTTTGTCCTACATCTCCCTCTTGCCCCACCGCACACCTCATCAGAATCTGTCTCCTGTCTCTGCTTAGTGAGAGGGTTTCTGGATCATCGAATATTCTACATCTTGCTTCGTTCTTTCACTTCGAAATATAGCACTGCATGAACTCGGGCTTACCCGCAATCAGCATACACTGCAACGAAGAGTGGGCACAGCAACGCCAGAGTTGGGTTATTTCCTTTTTCCAAAATTATTTCCAAAATTATTTCCTACCTTAAGATTAAAAGTGATCTGTTCAAACTTCCTGAAATAAATGCCATTAAATGGTATTGTGCAATGTAATAGATTTAATATTTTTACACAGAACAGCCTCGCAGCAATTCACAACTGAATAAGCCACAAACAGCATCTTTTATCAAAGTTAGCATCTTTTATTCAGGGGAGCTTACACTTTTTTTTTATCTCTGAAACATTTTAGCTGCTGCTTTGGCATCTAACAAACTGGGCACATAGTTGGAATGGCTACTTTGAGAACATTACATTTCAAAGAAAATGTAAAGATCCAAGAGCTTTGTGCATTTCTCCCTGTTTTGTAATTGTAGAAAACAAATTCATTTCAAATTGTTGTATATAAAAACCTAATGCCTTTCAATTGCACGAAAACAAATTCATGGGCATGTGTGAAATATCTTTTTGTTGCAAGATGCTTGGTAGACCAGGTATTGCTACCGTTAAAAACTTTAAAAGCAGCCACAGCATGAAAAAAAAAAAAAACAATTCGGCAGATTCCAAGTACCGGAGGAATTGATGTTATGTGAAGCATGCGGCAGGAAGGTGACTGTGGCGTAATTTTTTACATTGATTGAAACGTTATGAAATGACACTGAAGATATGTGCAAGTGGTATATGCGCGTACAATGTTGACGAGTCGCACATGTGTTATATAACCAGTGGTTTACAGTGGCGTAACGATGCCAACCGCAACATGGGTATTACCAACACCGGACATGGTAAGCTGATATGTAGTGCTTCTACTTGTCCGTTAATGAATGAGAATGCACGCACGTTTCACGAACCCGTGTGCATGTGTGGAAGGGGTTCTCGACAGTTCTCAGGTAGAGGGTGGCGAGCAGAATGTCTGTTATTGTGATTGATGTGCACAACGCAGACCTCGCCAATTCCGCTGCTTGTCTGTGTGTGTTCGGTGTCTGGCGGCCGGTGAAGTGGGATGCGGCCTATGTTGAAGTTGTGCATCACCGTGTTCCTCTACGTGCCCACGCCACCGCACCTGCAATGAGCTGCTTGCTGTGGACGACGCATTGTAATCCCGTAATTGCAATGCGCTCATCGCTCTAGGTTTCAGAAAGTGCTAACATGCAACTTTCTGTGAGCAAAGCGTCTTTTTCAAGGTTGTGCGCATGGATGTGCACAGACTACATTGAGAGTGGCGAGCATGAGGTGATTGTTGTGGTTTGTGGGAATTCAGGCGTCCACACCAGTTGCTCGACGCCATTTTCCCTTGAAGAACTCTCGCGTCACAAATATAGGGGTCACTATTTAACAAAGAGATCCGCGCGTGCGAAACTGTCCTGCCTTTGGGTCGCACCACGCGCTAGCAGAGTGTCAGTCACTCGCTACTAGCACTACAAATCAGCCCTATCACTTAGAGCTGGACCCCTAACCCGTAGTTCGCGTTGAGTCGCGACCGCGGTGGGTTTCAGGCCAGTGGCAACAGAGACAAGTTCTTTGCTTGACACAGTTTATTGTGCCAAAGTGCCACCAACGCAACAAAATATACAGGTAGGAACGAAGCGGCGGAGCAGTTTCACACGACAATGTTAAAACAACAACAAAATGGGAAGCACACAAGGTTTAGAGCGATAATGCTCGTACTCACCTCTCGTGGCTTTGCAGCCCGGCCCTGAGGCGGTAAGTCGCCCACAAAAGGCCAGGTGGCGCGCAGGGGGTGATGACGGCTGGATGGCTCCCGACTCAATTGAGCTGTGTTCGTCACGGCTCCCCAAGTCGAAAAACAACGAGGCCCCCAAGAAAGTGACATGTGTTCTTGGGGTCTGGAGAGGAGTCTCTCCAGAAAAGGGCAAGGAGGGAAACCGGGCATTTTGGCTTCAGCCAGGGAGCAGGGCGCAAAGGGCTGCGGGAGCGGCTCAGTGCCCTCTCTCACGCAACCCCTCTCACCACTGCTCGTGCAAATGTTGGGTGAATCCGAGGCGCCGCAGCATTTAAGACCATGGGTTGCGCGTGCAATTCCACAGGTTGTGGCGCCGAACGAAGGTGGTAGCCCAGTCCAAGACAATGTCTAGAGGCCTCTTTGCTAGCCAGGTTGTGTCGTCGACAGACTGTCTGTCGATAGAACCGACGACATGTCGGAACCTGAAATCACCTTTTGTGTTGGTGAGGTATAGGCCGTCGAGGCTGGTAGCCCTGGAAAGTGCTACGTAGACCAACTTCTGTGGATGGCGCTTATCATATCTGTGGACTACCTGGGCATATGTGTACCACTGTGACTTAAATATAGTTATGGTGTTTGCTTGCGCAAAGGGAAATTGTTCTCTTACAAGAGATATTTTTCTGCCGTATATCGTGGTTGTGGTGGTTCGCAGCCGCACGGGCACCCATTTCAATTCTATTGAGGGGTGTGCGGTAGTGATACGCTTTGTCCTGGCTGGGACAACAATGTCTACCATGGACGCTGGAAATTCAAGCCACAGTCGCACAAGGCTCAATGTACCACAAGGTGCCCATGTTTTCATTAACCCCTTTAGGGTCGAATCTTTTCGCGGCATGCACTCCAAAAATGTGTATTTTTTTTATTGCTGAATTAAATTCTTCAGACGATTCTATTTAAGAAACACATTGTATAAAATTTTTTGCGTCACCGTAAAATGACGAAAAAATCATTTTTGTTGTTACATGCACATGGTTTATTCGTAACATCAAGCATAATCTTAAAAAAAACACTTATACGATTTTTTGTAAATGAAAATAAGGCATTGTATTAAACATAGCTCACAGACATACAGAAATAAGCACACCAGAGTACTTTTCCAGTAAAAAATGTTCTTGCTGTAAAACTAAACACTTTTCAGCGTGTGATAGTCAAGATGTCGCTCCTTCATCATCATCCGAGTCTGCATTCATAAGTAAATCCTCGTCTGACGAACTGACATCCACTTAATCAGATTATGATTCGGCTTAGACACATCGTCCACACATTGTCCACAATAGTCCACATCGGAAGAATCGCCACTCGACTCGCTGCAGAGCAACCGGCGCACACTTCCATAGTATAAGTGAACTGCGTGAGTGAGCACACGGAAGAAAACTGTATGGGTGTGCGCCCGTCCGGAAAGCAAAACAAGTAAAAAGCTCTAATATTCCTTCGTCTTATCGCCAACGAGACGGAGTTCATTTTTCCGAGTCCCCAAAACAGGAAAAACAACCACGGTGGCATCTCCTGTGTAATTTAGCGCCGCATGGAAGCAGATGTAATTGCACCCTGGGGAGCAGTAAACGAGAGAGTAACAAGCGGTCATCCTTTGAGAGATTAGAAACCAGACAGCCATCAGCTTTGTGGGCGTGAGAAGCAATAACCACCCGAAGGACGAAACCGAAACGAGCCGCACCGCGAATGTGTGCTCGGATGTGCAAGCGAAAGCCGGCACGCTGCTTTGGAATGAAAAATAACAAATGAGAGACATAGGCGCATGAAATAAATTCCACGCATTCCTGAAGTGTTGTAGCACATGCCAAGCAAAAGAAATGATCGAAAAAGGCGCGCATTTTAAACATACAGGCAATGACCTACATGTATGGTGTAAACCCTTTGGTGCCTGTTAGGTGATGTTGTACATGTATGGTGTAAACCTTTAAAGGGTTAAAGGGACACTAAAGGCAAATAACAATTTATGTCAGAGCGAAAGCCCAATGTATGACAACTTCTAAAACGGCAATATTATCAACAGCAGTGCCCTACTTACCGAGAAATTAAGCTAAATGTATCACATGATGAGCGCCACGAGTGGGACATTTTCGAAGTGATCCCGATGACGTAGGGAAGTCGGCCTACAATAAATCACTAGTAATCAAACTAGCAGCAGTAAAAAAAGAACATTCCGAGCATCCAAAGACGTAATAAAATGCTTTTTGTTCGTTTCCGCTTGATTCATGGAAAACAAAACCTCCGTGGCGTTGCCATGGGGAACGGCGCGCGTGGTTCAAAGGTTTCGTTTTCGCCGAACTGTGCCTCGCCCGTCTCACTGGTAGTTTCGGGATCGCGTACTGCCGTGCGTGTTTTGCGCGCTCGTGAAAGTCGCTCTGACAGAAAGTTCGACAAAATGCCGCATGCGTGTGATATTGCCGGATGCCCGAATGGTGCACAACGCCAGTGCTGCAGCAAGGAAACCGGTGTGTCTTTTCACTGGGTGCCGCGGAATGAACCCTTACGCTCGAAGTGGCTTAGTGTCATGCCATTGCGCCAGTGTGCTAAACAGTCAAAACCTCTGCGTGTGTGCTCGCTGCACTTTCGTACTGAGGATTACGAGACCAACCGCAACTTGGTGACGGCTTTGAATGTGCCCATCCGAGCAAGTCTTTGCCGCAGCGCCGTTGTTGCTACTGTGGGTCCCGCTGCATCCGCTCGGCTGCTACTAGTGTCGGCGGCCGCGCAGTAAAAGCGGGCAACGTTGGGCACGGCAGCAGTGACGTATGAGAGTCGTATTTTCAGGCGGGAGATTTGAAGCGCGCTAACGCGATGCGGACCACTAAAAACGTGATTTTATTTCAAAGTAAGCACTTCCTTGGCACAAAAGCAGCACTACGAGGTTTCTGGACCGCTATTTCAACAATCAACGTCGACTTAATATTTGCCTTTAGTGTCTTTTTAAGGAGGCTATTGCTTACGTCGATGTTGGCCGTGATCACGTATGGCTTGCTGATGCTCAGGCAAATTGAGGCCGGCAGGCCACCCATCTCGCGTGCGTTCAACTTGGCCACCTTGGTCAGGGTATCCCTGTGTATCTGATCGTGCTTATAGCCAGTGATGTTATCGCATGTGGGATGACATAACATGTTGTCCACAGCACCGAGGCAACGTGCGTTACAGCGGTCGACGTCTGCCTTGCTGTAGTATAGGGAACCCAAGCTCAAGTTTGTGGCGCGACGACAGCGCCGCGCTGCGGCTCTTTCAGAAAGCTCTGGAGCTACCGGGTGCATGTGAGGCCGACTCAGCCCCTTTCACGGTAGCGGTAGCGCACGTGCGCACGCGTTCTTCTGTCGGTGCGGGTAACGGGGGAGCCGTCAGCTCGGCACGTTGAACCGAGAGGCTTGCTGTGCGAAGCTGCGCATTTCTGTGACGGCAGAAGCGACCCCACGGAAGTGGACGCGAGGTTGGAAGTATTGCTGTGTCGTGGGCTGCCACAGCAGTACATACAACACCAAGGCACGCGATCCACCTGTAAAACTGTTTCGGTTCCCGGACATGTCGCACGAGAAATAAAGGTGGCAAGCATGGATAGCTGACAGCGCTGTCTTGCCTTCTATTTTGGCTGTCTGAGTTAATCGCTTTCGTTCGTTTCGACTACCTGAATCGGTACGTAACACGGCGCATGAACACAGCGACTACAGTAATGATTACTCGCTGTCTTCTCGCATTGTGAAAGTCCAATTACGGTTGTAGGTGAAACAACTTTGTGTTTTCATTCCCCGTGTTCGTGAGACCTACCCGTTGTTGTTGAACATTCATACTTGCGTTATACCATTAGCGTTGCGCAGTTGGTTGAATGCAACTGAACTCGGCACATTGTCAGAAGTTCGGCGCCTGCAATTCACGCGTCGGGAAGGCTGCTTTATCCCGCCGGAACGGACGTGTGTGCATTTTCAGCAAGCTTTGACATCGTTCTGCAGGTTTGCTTTCTTTTTGTCACTTTATTAGGGTGATATATATTTAAGCCGCTAAATATAACTGGCACTTAATACATGCTTTGCATTTGCAACCTTGAAGTAACCACCTTCTGACTTTGTGCGATTTTCTAGCCGGGTTCGTGCAGCAGGTTTTATATGCCTGTCAATCGATATCCTCATAAAAAGAGAGTGCAAGCATGACGCGAGAGCCGAAAAAACGAGGCGAGCAGTTCATCTTGCATCACAGTGGTTAAATCTCAGCTAGCTGCCTCGCGTCTTAATCGGCGGGTGATTCTCCAGTGGCACAGAGGACTTGACTCTAACCGTCTCAGGAAACAGTGCCATGGCCGTATAATTTCTTTTCGCACGCCGCAAACGTTTGTTCACAAAAGTACACGGCTGCTACTGCAGGCATGCCATATCAAAACAACAATCATATGATTCGTAGTCCACACCACAGAACATCGATAGCATGTACAGCTTTATTTCGGAGTGCATGTGGACTGTTATTCATCTTTACCATGACAGAATGAGACTTACCTCGAGGTATACGCCCCACACAGTGTAATCGCGACTTGGGAAATGCATTTCGCTTTGAGTCGGGCATCGTTGTTGTCGATCGTCTGCTCTTCACCGTAAACATGATTGACGAGCCTTTCTCCTTTTAACAAGTTTGCTTTTCGGAAGTGCCTGTCCAGCTTGAAGATCTTTTTGAAGCCGCACTGCAGGCGGTACATTGTGAGGTGTCGCAAGTGCACCGTCAGAGCTCTGCACGTGCACGGAAGAGAGTGGCAGCGCATTGGAGAGAAAGGAAAATGCGCGTTGCCTGCACCCAGTTTGTATTTTTATGCCAGAGATGGCTCTGCCTGTCAAGAGCAGCAGCACCACTAAGCGTTGCTTGGGGAGCCTATAGCCGTCCGTCTCCTACATCTGAGCACTCTCCTGGTCGTCTCCATAATTTGTAATATACCAAAATTGGCATCGCAAGGAATCAGTGTATGACGAACTTGATTCACTGGTCATGACATTAATAACGCATAGCGCCTGTCACGTACATCATGAAGCCCTTTCCCTCAATCACGTGTGGCATGTACCCGCATACCACGGTTCATGTGATGCGGGTATGTACCACACGGGATGCCACACGGGACGGGACGGGACGGCCAGAGTGCCTCAGGTTCGCTAAGGAATGCTTTGCATTTAAAA
The DNA here is from genome assembly GCF_013339695.2 of Rhipicephalus sanguineus. Taxonomy (NCBI): domain Eukaryota; kingdom Metazoa; phylum Arthropoda; class Arachnida; order Ixodida; family Ixodidae; genus Rhipicephalus; species Rhipicephalus sanguineus. Next base: position 11,369,384 of record NC_051177.1, read on the forward strand.
ATGATTTCGGGACACTAAAGGCAAATATCAATTTATGTCATAGTGAAAGGTGAATCTCTGAGAACGCCTAAAATGTCAATATTATCAACAGCAGTGCTCTACTAATTGAGAAATTAAGGTAAAAGTAGGATACGATGTGCGCCACGAGTGGCGCATTTTGGAAATGATCCCGATGACGTCAAGAGTCCAGAGTACAATTAACCACTAGTAATCAAACTAGTTGCGATAAAAAAAGAACCGTCCGTGCATCACAAGACGTAATAAAATGCTGCTTGTTCATTTCTGTTTCAATCATGGAAAAAACCTCTTGGCATTACCATGGAGAACGGCGCGAGTGGTTCAAAAGTTCCGTTTTCGCCGAGCTGCGCTTCGCTCACGCGGTCGCGTCTCAGTGGTAGTTTCGGTATCGCGTACTGCTGCGTGTTCTTGGCTCTCGCTATTTTTGCACTGTTACTACCCTAGTGATGCTGCTGGCCAAGCCAAGAGAGAGAGAGAGACAATAATCTTTAATGAAATTCCCGGAGAAGTTAGCCTGGTTTGTCGCCTGGCTTGCTACTCCAGGTGTCGGGTGATGACTATGATATATACAATGATCACATATACACACAAATAGTACGTAGTCACAAACGCACATATATGCACAAAATAGTCATTAACAAACTTTTATTAAGTCGAGTGTTCCTCGAGAACGCCAACAGCGCTTTTGTGTTGCGCATCGCACAACCGCTGCTTTGCCATGGGCCGAGAAGGTGCCACAGCTTCAAGCTCGAGCCGCATTGCAAACGAAGTGCTGCCTTCAGAAACTGTCGTTCGGTGCTGTTACAGTGAACTAGTTTTGAAGTGGCCCGTGGCTGCGTCTCGGCAAGGTTGACGGCCACTGTTGCACAAGGAACCGTAGCGTTGGCGGCCGAGCAGTAAAGGTGGGCAACCTTGGGCACGGCAACTGCTACGTCAGAAGGCTCGTTCAAACGGGTGATTGGAAGTGCGCTAACGCCGTGCGGACTGCTAAAACGCGATTTTCTTTCAAAATAAGCATTTCCTTGGCATGAAACAAGCACTCCGAGGTTTCTGGAACGCAATTTCAGCAATCAACATCGACTTAATATTTGCCTTTAGTGTCCCTTTAAAAATTGCATCAAAGGTGGCTGAGCGCGAAGTCCAGGACAGTGAGTGAGGAATGACCCATTACCATCGCCACGTGTTGCGCCGTTGCGAAAAGCACGTGCCAAGCCGACACTTGGTGGTGACCGCTCAACTTCAAAGCTTGTTTTCCTTCTAAAATCAAAGCTTGTTGCGTTCTACGCATGTGCCATCTGTGCAAGCGCAGTTAATGCCTTGAAAAACCATGGGGGGGGGGGGGTCTATGTTGTAAGCGTTCTGTCACAGAACGGAGGCGGGCACGGAATGAAACGTCACGAGAGGATGAGAGGGAGCAAACAGCCGCACTGAGTAGGATTGAAAATTGGGCGAGTTGGTAACGATTCATAGCTGGTAGAGGCAAAACAGCGCGAAATAATAGCTTCCATGTCGTGTCTACTCGTCCTTGGTCCCTGTTATTTCGCGCTGTTTTGCCTCTACCAGCTATGAGCCAAGAGGCAAGCTGAGGGAATTCAGAAATGTTTTCAGTGCATGAAGAAACATAGAATTATTATGGCTGAACATAATATTGGCAGGCAATGTTTTTCAAAGCTTGAAATGAAAGAGCGCGATGACTTTACCAATTTATTTGTGTTAATGTCTTGAGTAGACATTTGGTGGTGTGGCAATTTGACGAGTCGTTCGGAGGTGACTATCGGCGAAGGATTGGAATAAGCCAGATACAAAGCAGGCTAATTCGATTCTCCGGCTCCAGCGCTTACATTTCGATCCAATCGAAGTCGTTCGGAGACCGTTTTGTATCCATTCTATCGACAAAACGGGGCTTCCATTCGTTCTGTGCCCGTTCTGTGGCTATTCTCATGTCTTGACCATCAGATGAGCCTCGACCACGGAGAAAGAATAGACAGGAGGGGAAACTCGGCTGCTTTCCGCGCCACGATAGTGTCACGCCGGAGCGCGGCGACGAACGTCGTGACAGCGCCACCTACAGAACCGCGGCCGAACTGCCGCGCCGGAGCGGCAGACGCGGGAGGCGTCGAGCCCGCTCTTGTCGTCTGCTTGCGCGCCGCTGCTCGGTGCGCGAGCGCCGCCCTTGCATTAGGTAACTACTGAAACACGATTCGCTAAACGAGACGGCAAACGTTACGGCGTCTTTTCGCTAAGCTCGCTGGAGCGCCGTGGCAGAGAGAACAACCGACTGCGACAATTTCACGAAGCTGTCCACAATTGTTAGAGCTCGTTTAATTTCGTTTAAGGTTCGTTTAATTTTTTCACCTTCGCATGCTTTAGCAAACATATAATGTGTGTGAAAATGGCGCGAAATATGCGATAATGAAAAAAAAAAACGTGAGCCAAGTGTGTTAGTTTGGAATTTCGTGATAACGGTTTTTCAATGTCGAGCTACAATAAAGCAATATAAAAAGCTACGAGCCACACTTCTTTCTCGACGGAGCTTACCTGGAAGTTTGAAGCAGTTTGGAGGTTGTTACTATGTCTGCCGAGGACTTTTGACTCGTGACGAGCACTCTCCGCCTTCACTCGTTTGGCACTGCATTTATCGGTTATTTCAGGGATCTTCCGGCCGGTTCTTGGTTTCTTTCTTCGGCACAAGTAAGGTGAAACCTCTTAAAAAAATCCCAGGTGCCACTTCGAAGGAGCCACTTCCGCTGGTCAAGCATACCTGAGCAACCAAGCTTAGCGTAGTATAACACCTGCTGACCATTTTGCTGAGAAAGTTCTTTTCGTCGACGTAGTCGCTTGCTGTCACTTCTCGATCCCCCCTTCCACTCTCTCGTCCATTCTTGCATGCGTTCATGGTAAGATGGAGCGTTCAAAGTTTGAACGTTTCCCGCGCAGGACTTGTATACTTATTGAAAGTTGGAGACGAACCATCTGCGCCTCATTGTCGATTATTAGCAAATGCTTACAATGTTAACACTTACATCATAGAGTAGCAGCATAGAAACTGGCGTACTTACGCAGTATTGATTGTCACTGCTAGAAGCAAGCAGACGTTCCTCTGCTGTTCCGTCGGCTCACGTTTGCCCAAACTTGCTCCGGAAATGTACGTTTTCTTTCCACGTGCAATAGTTCTGTATCGCAGTTATCGACATTATTTTACGGTGCATGCTACTGAGATAGAAGAAATGCTCATCTTTCATTATATCGAAGAACTTGCGTGATTTATGTCGAAGAATATGCGTTATTTTCGGCACACGCCTGGCAACGAATGCAGATCGTCTGCTTTTTGAAGTTTCCCAGTTTCTTTCGTTGTGGCCTGAGAAACATCTGATCTAAAATGGAAATAATAAAACATATTGCCACTAGGATGCTCTACACGCGCCTTATTTCCTTGCGGCAAACCACGCTGGCGAAAAACTTTTATGGCTGCAACCGGTAGCATAGTGCAGTCGGCCATTCGCAGTTGTAGCAGACGACACCCAGGCGCCGTCGGAGACCGCGGGCGCGCGCGCTTTCCTACTGCGGGGGGAAACATGGCCATGGGAAAACACGTAGTTCCTTGCGTCACCGCAAGGCGCGCTGCACGCACGTTCGCCAACCTCCTCTCCCAGGATGACGTTATCGCGGCGCACGCTCGCGCTGGCGCCGGCTCGGAGTTTCCCCTCCTGTCTTTCTTTCTCCGTGGCCTCGACCAATCCCGTGCGGTTCCCTCTCGTCCTCTCGTGACATTTCGTTTCATGCCCGCCTCTGTTCTGTGACAGAACGCTTACAAAATAGCCCTCCAGTTCCTGCTTTCCTGTGACGTTTCTAAACAGCGCTCATTATTCACATGTACACGATGTCATGCGTGTCATAAATGAACTTGCATCTTCGTCGTGTGGCTGATCGCCAGCACGCAGCAAAAGCCCACGGGTGATAATGCTCCTTCTTCATGGCTAGCCTCTGCTGCAGAAGCCAGCGCTGTCCCCCTTGCAGCCAAAGTAAATTCCTGTGATCGCTGAATAGGACGGTTAGCTGTGGACAGGGGATAATTCTTTGAGCATTCAGGATTTCTCCATCCTGTTTGGAGACGAAGCTAGTAGCCGAAACGCTGTCGCGACGCCGAAGAAACGTTCCTTTGTGTTTGGGCTGCACCCCTGCATTAGCCTCGCATTCCACTTCATGGTCGCTTGGAACATGTTCGAAAGGCATGAAAGCTCACAAAGGGTAACAAAAAAAAAGCAATACAACCCGCCCGAAAATCTTCTGATTTCAGATTATTATATTTTATGTGTGGCATCAGTATCTTAATAGCAGTGCTGTTCTCATGCCCCATCTTGCAGTTTTGTGAGTATGGATTAAATTGACTGGCACTTGTATTAAAGCTGTTGGCGATTGGATTAAGCATGGTGGCACTTGGATTAAATTCACTGGCACGCTACCTATTTGGGCTGGCACTTGGGTTAAATATGTTGGCGCTAGGAATAAATGTTTGCCACGTAGATTAAATAGTTTGGCGCTCAGTTTATATCTTACTCTCGGATTATTTTAGCTGGCACTTGGATTAAACTCGGCAGGAAACCTGTACTTTCTGTGCAGTGTGGTACCACGGCAAAGTCCGCATAAACAAGGAGGTCCGAAAAGTAGAGCTGTGCGAATAGCAAAATTTTGGGTGCGAAGCAAATTCGAATATTGGAGTGTGAGTGCGAATCGAATCGAATATTTTTCGAATATTTCTCGAATATTTCTAGAATATTTTTCGAATACTTCGAAGTGTAATTGCAGAAAAAAAAAGAGAGGATTCCTAAGCATATTCTTATGAGATAGCAACATGAAAGTGTTTCTTTTCGCTAGGTTGATGAAGCGCTGGCGGGGTGGTGTTTCATAGTTGTCTTATCAAGAATGAGGCAATGTAAAGGCTGAATTGTATTTATGTACATGATTTGGTGCAACCAAAGTGTTGCCGACAACACTTCACACGTGATAGGCAAAGATGCCATTTCCTCAGCCTCTCCTCCTCTTTCAACTTCTGTGGAAGCCCAACTGATGTGGCGGACAAGGGTGTGCGCCCTTCAAGTCCGGAGTTCCAAATCTACCTCGTAGACGTCAACATATAAGAACGTCTGAAATTTTGGATGCTAAAAAGCTTCGGTTTCCGATTTTTCAAACTTCCTGCCCGAATTTCAAGTCCAAAACAGCATTAATTGAGCCCCCACCTCTGCCACATCTTTCATCTCTAAGTTGGAACCAGCGTTTTCTTGAGTTCATACATTGCCAACCGTAGCGGAGCTTGAAAGGCAGCTTTGCCGCAATACTGGGGTGTGATGAGGTGAAGCATATTGAAAATCTAGGGACCACTTACAATCGGACGTTGACTGTGTCTTGGATAAGTTCAACCGTAACGGAGCTTGAAAGGCAGCTTTGCCGCAATACGAGAGTGTAATGAGATGAAGCATATTAAAAATCTGAAGGGGTCACTTTTAATGGGACGTTGACTGTCTCTTGGCTAAGTTCGACCGCAACGGAGCTTGAAAGGCAGCTTTGCCGCTATACGAGAGTGTAATCAGGTGAAGCATATTGAAAATCTAGGGACCATTTCCAATCGGACGTTGACTGTCTCTTGGCTTAGTTCGACCGTAAAGGGGCTTAAAAGGCAGCTTTGCCGCAATACGAGAGTGTAATGAGGTGAACCATATTGAAAATCTGAAGGGGTCACTTTCAATTGGACGTTGACTGTATTTGTTTTTGGGAAGTTCGAATAGTAAAATTCCAGTGCGAATCGAATCGAATAGCAAACACTATTCGAAAAATATTCGAAATTTCGAATATTCGCACACCCCTACCGAAAAGTTCATTAAAGGCTTTCCGCTACGGCACTCTTTTTTTTTTCTTTTTTTTCTTTTTTTTCGCCGCGTTTGCTATGTCGACACCGCAGATCCATGGACGTTAACCTTTCAACATTTGCAAATTTACTCCCAAGTTGCATGCCTTGATAGTCGGAATCGTGTGGCAGCCTGTTGGTCATGTTTTGCACATGCACAGCCTTTCAAAAATGTTGTTTTGGTTACAGTGTGGTAACGCTTATAGTGTGGATATTTGCGACTCCGGCAACTCACGTTATAAGCGGTCTATGCTGTATCTGGGAATTATGCTTGGCAATCTTAAATTGAATTCACTAGTACAATTAAAGCTTCCTGCGCCAGCATTACCCCACTCTCTCCTGGCTGGTGCATGTTTCAACAAAATATACGAAGCATGGCAATGAAAAGCACCCAAGAAGCCAAACAGCAGCATTGTGAAACACAACAGAAGAAAAAGGAAACTGCTTTGAAGCACAAACCTGTGGGGGGAAAAGAGAGTTTTCGTTCCCTCTTGCCCCCCCCCCCCCGCCCCTAAAGGAAAATAAAAAAAACTATGCCTCTGTTACCGAGCTATTAAAAGTCATAGCTTATCATAATCTTCCAATGTTCTCTGGTCAAAGCTTTTTGAAGGCTGTTTTAAGAAGTTTTCTGTGCTCCAAGGTATTGAGATTGTGGTTTCCGTGCCCCATTTGTAAGCGTGGCATTGTGTGTTGCAGGCTGTGTGCAGTTTATGGCGGCATCTATCACCTGCAAAGGGGACCTGGTGCTCTTCTGGTCAATGAAGATGGTGCTTGCATAGGAATTGTGTCCAATGGCAGGCGCTTCAATTGCAGGTAAAAGTGTCCTGCGTTGAGGCCAGCATAAAACTTTCATTTCCATAAACCTTGCTCTGGCATTTATAGAGGACCCCTGAAATAGTATTTAATAGTTTAGGAACACAGGCAAAGGCGGCAGTGAATTAGGTGGCGTGATTCAATCAAAGAGTTAGCAGGCATAAAATGAAGTGAACTTGTGGAGGGCAGGGAAGATCGGAAATTGTTGGGAGATGCTTTCTTAGAATAGGCTGTTCATGGATAATAAATCTTTCGTATGACATCGGCTTGGTTGCCACACTACGTGTGCAATCATTACGGTCAACGCTACGTTTGCACATCTGTACGGAATGTTCTACAACACTATTAGTTTCATTTGGAGCACGTTTGATGTGGATTGCTCCTGGTGTCCTCTGCTAGCCACCACTGGTTTCTTCTCTTGACTCTTTCACAAACGTGACTTCCCGAGTGACTTGCCCGCTGGCGCGGCCAGGGCCAGGCGGTTCGGACTCCTTCCCCCAAAAATTTTTTAATATTACATGTGTATATATAAACATGCACGGACATGCATTAAGGGGGGTTGCTGCAAAAAGTTTTAGTATAGTGGTCAACGTTTACATGCCTAAGTTGTGGCTGTGGTATCCCTTAGCAGAGGACGAGCACGTTGAAGAAAAGTGAAAAGAACATAACTGAGAACGCTCACCTGTATTGTCGCATGCAGCAGTATTTCAGCTTTTTCAGCAATAATGGTGAAAATGAAATAAACACGAACCACGCACCAAAAGTGAAAATTTATATGTTGCGGAATTGTTTACAATGATTTTTTTGTTAGGCCTTAAGGTGCCTTATATGGGAAGCAATCCTGAAAACTCTGATAAGTTAGCCATAAAACTCTCGTTGAAGCTGGTAAGCAAAGCAATTTTATTCCTTCCACAGCCAGACCAAATTCATTGGGTGTCTGAAAGTGCCACCATGTTTTATGTGCACTGCATAAACAGTGTAATGCGAAATCTTAAATGTAGCGTGTGTACGGCAAATGCTATGGGTTCAGCGTACTGCACATATGTGCATTTGGATACCGCAAAGCCCGCTAGACCAAAACTGTCTAATGAACTGCAGCACTTGTCTGAGCTTTAGTGCAAGGTGAACTAGGTTACAGTTGCATGGTTGGTTATGTGCCAGCAAAGACAGATGGGGTTGTGAAGGCCTTTGCCGTACACAAGCCTGTCAGTTCTTTTCGAAGCAGGTATAAATGTGCAGCCGGGGTAATCCATAATCCTACCGTGCTCTCCATCTTTATCTCGTGCCCGAAAAATGTAGTACGCTCTCAGATATAACTTGATTTGCTTTTTACTCAGTAAGATAAAAAGTTGGGTGAGTTGGTTCATGATAAACAGAAGGGCGTGATAATACAGTACAGAAAGGAGATTGACACGGGACGACGCACTTCCCATGTTTTTTGCTCATGTGTTGGCCTCACCCTCAAAAAATGTGGTTCAATATTTAGAAAGAAAAAATTTCTCATGAAAATATATCATATTATTGAACAGTTTTAATATAATCTTACACAGTGGACACTTTTTTCACTTTCTGGGTTGCTAAAGCATCTCCTGTGTGTGTTTGCAGATGTTGTCTTGTGTGGCTAAGTCAGTCATGAAACAAAGATCTTTATGCAGAAATACTGCATATGTAAATATTATAATGCTGTGCCTTATTAATGTGGTGTGCAGATGGGTTGTCATGGGAGCAAGCTATGCCCCACCTGAAATGGTTTCATCAAGGGACACGCAAAGGTATTGCCACTATCATGACAAGTGTCCCACTTTACACACGCACTCTCCATTGCTCGCAGAGTGTCAAGAGCCATCGTAATATCTGACGAGTCACTTCACCCAGCAGAAAAGGAGCAGGTAAAGACTCCAAAGCCATATTTTCATGTTTTCTGGTGCCAGAGATTATCGTAAGGATTATTACAAATGAGAACACCTGTATTTCTTCGAGGGTTCCTGTAAACCCTTCAACAATTTTGGGTCGTATATTTTTTTGCTGAACCGACATTTGCACATTTTCCATGCTTTAAAATAATCTATGTTAGTTTATATTTTGCTGATTTTTACAAGTATTCTTTATATTTTGCTGATTTTTACAAGTATTCTTATTTGATTTAAAAATTCAAACAGCCTTTAAGTGACGTTACCAAAAATGGTTGATAGAGGACGTTGCCATGGGTGGCGAAAATTTTGTATTCACACAACATTGAAAGTTGGTTTTGCAGCACTAATATTTCCAACTGCTTGCCTTTGCAGATCACACTGCTCAGACTTGAGCAAAGTGAGCAGCTGCCACAATCTGTTCTGGTGCAAGAGCAGGGGCCTGGCATGATGGTCTGTCCACCTGGACTTTGTGAGTGCTTACGCTGCCTGAAAGGGATGACCTTGCCCATTGAAGCATCTCTGTATATGTTTGTGTACCAGTAGACCACGTAAACACAGGCATGCAAATAGATGATCTTGGTACATGTTTATTGAATTCCTGCCCACGGTCATATTCTGTAGATCCAGCACAGAGCCCTTCAGTGCACTCACGCTGCGGCAAGCACAAGCCGCCAACGGATTGGGGTAGCTTTTTATTCTCTCTTTTTACTTGTTGCCTTTGCACGTGCATGCACGCATTCGTGTTTACACCGTACGCAATAAGCTCAGTTGCGAGTCAGCGCGGTGCGTGTGCGCTTCTTTGCCGCCCGAGTTGTTTTTTGCACTGTCAGTTCAAGATGAATGACTAGCCCGGCTGTCAGTTCAGGTATTGTCACGACAGTGACGAAACAATGATGAGATGGTGCCAATTCAGCTAAATGACCAACTACAGATAAGATCATTAATGAACGAACTGGTAATATACCTTCTGACCGGCCTTCGGCCGTAAAGTTAAGAAACCATTCTGTTTTTCTATGTGCGTCTTCTTTTTCATTCATATATATATATATATATATATATATATATATATATATATATATATATATATAATATATTTCTTTTTTCAGACATACTGCCAATTCCAATGGGGATTTTAGCAGGAAGGGCATACATACAATAAAGATATACAAAATTATAAGTTGGTTGTACATTTCACAAATAATATTTGGAATAATTACAAGAAGGTTGCACATAATATCATTTAACAAACAGATATGGCATGTATAAACATTGTATAAAGATTGCATTAACACAGGAGTTACAAGGAACGTGCCATGAAAAAAAACAATAATAATAAAAGAAGTGCATGCATAGAATACACGTTTAATGAGTGAATAGGTCGTTACAGGATGTAAATAAATACCATTGCACAAAACAAAATGGTAAGGTTAGAACCATACAAACACTTCATATCTGGGAAACACTTAGGTAGTTTTCAAGAAGTGACAGGATGCTATCTTCATTGTTAGAAGTAGGCAGATTATTCCATGCCATAATGGCTTGTGGAAAAAAGGAAAATTTAAAACAGTCAGTTTTGAACCGGTATTCCTGAAGGTATTGGGGGTGCTTATGACGTGAGGGTCTAGTTTCTGGGTAAGATAGGTATTTGGTGCTATTAATACGTAGCTTATTGTGAAAAAGTTGGGAAAAAACATTATCTGGCGAGCGAGTTGTTCAGCACAGTTACGAAGGGTTAGTATTCCTGCTTTTTGCTTTGGGAATCAGATGCGCGGTATTTATTCAAAATAAACCTGACTGCTTTCCTTTGCACGTTTTCTGGTTTATTAATTAAGTTATTTGTAGATGGGAACCAGATGACGTTAGCGTACTCAAGTACTGCTCTAACAAATGCGTGACAGGCAAGTAGCTTTGTTGGATGCGGGGCTGAATGGAGACGCCGTTGAAAAAAAAAGTCTTTTTAATGCAGATGACATTACCTGATTTCCCATCTCAGTCCAAGATACCTGTATTCCTTAACTGGAGTTAGTTGGGTATCCCCAATTGTGTAGGAAAAGTCGGGTGTTATTCTAAGTAAAGCTGATTTACCTATATTCAATATCATCTGCCACTCCATACGCCATTGAGATACTGATTTTAGATCATTCTTGAGGGTTAGGTGGCCATTAGGACAGTTAATTTCTTTATATACTAAGCAATCATCGGCAAAAAGCCTAATGTTTGTCTTGATAGATGCAGGTAGATCATTTATGAAAATGAGAAATATTGGAGCCAAGACATTGCCCTGAGACACGCCTTACATAATTTGGGTTATGTCAGATTTTTGAAGATTACTTTCGACGAACTGTGTTCGGTTTGACAAATAAGCACTGATCCAGTTACTCATTGGTCCTTTACCTAATACTGCTTCAATTTTTATGGTTAGTTTTTTTTATGTGACACCCGATCAAATGGTTTAGAGAAGTCAAGTAGTATGAGATCCATCTGTTTTTGATTGTAATGGCTTGCGAAATTTCGTGTACTAATTTAGTTAATTGAGTTACTGTAGAAAGACCTTTGCGGAAACCATGCTGGAATGGTGACAGAATGTGGTTTTCTTCGACATGGATAGTAATGTGCTTTAGGATGACGTGTTCAAGCAATTTACATGTTGTTCTGGTTAGTGAAATAGGATGGAAATTGGAAGCGTCACTTTTGTTACCTCTTTTATGAATTGGTATTACTTTAGCCATTTTCCATTCGATTGGGAGAGAACATGTGGTTAATGATTTGTTAAATATTAGGAACAAATATTTTGCCATCCACTCAGCATACCGCCTTAAGAATTCGCTAGGTATGTCATCAGGTCCGGCTTTCTTTCTGCAGTCTAGTTTTAACAATAAATTAAAGATTCCTGCCTCGTTTAAGGAGATAGAGTCTATGCTATCTGAACTGTGTGAGTGAATATGGCGTGGGATCACATCGTTATTAGTGAAAATTGACTTAAAGTAGTTATTCATTAAGTTTGCTCTTTCTTTACTTTCTTCTTGAGACATAGCATCGTCATTTTGGCTTTTAGGGCAAATATAATTTCAAAATTTTTGTGCTGAATTTTTTAGAAAATTAGTGAGCGTATTAGAGAGATAGAATGATTTTGTGATCTTTATTTTCGATTTCATAGAAGTGATCACTGAAGTGAAGGATGGGCGAGTTTTGCAGTCAGGTCTCTTTTTTAACAATTTTCTGAGTCGTTTTACTTTGCGTTTGGTGTGTATAATTTCACGGTTTATCCAAGGGTTGTGCCTTTTTGTTCGTTTTATTTTACTAAGGATGTAACTTCAGATACAGAAGAATATAATGGTTTTAAATCTCTGCCATAGCAAATCAGTGTCTAATCCAGGTTTATTAGCAAGCTGTTCAAGAGAACAATATTCATAGGAAAGGTGAGCGACTACGCTTGAATCATTGGCATTCTTAAAATCAGTATAAGTGACAAATGATTTGGGAGGTGTTATAAGGCCATGAACTGGGATCGAACAGGTTACTACGTGGTGGCCTGATATACCTTCTAGTAGTTGAACATCAACCTTATCTGGAGGAAAATGATCAGTCAAGAACACTAGGTCAGGTAGGTTGTTTCAGGATTTGATAGGTATTCAGGCTTAACATAATGTCTAAAATTATATCAGACGAAGCAGAGTGATGTTGCAACGTGTGCCAGTTGATGTCTGGGCGATTAAAATCATCTACTAGTATCAGTCTGTTTCCAATGGCATAGCGGCATAGGTACATGTGCAAGAATGTTAAAACGTCACTGTTGATGAAGGACTTTGATACATGCAGCCGACAACAACGTGGCAGGAGGAAAAGTGTATTTTGCAGAAGATAGCTTCTACCCCTTCAACGTCAGGAAGGGGCATGAGAGGAATATCTTTGTTTATTAAGATAGCAACGCCTCCTCCTCTCGTTTTCCTACCTTTGCGTAAGATTGCGTAGTTTGGCGGCGCTATCTCGAAGTCCTTAACGTCACTCGTTAGCCGCATTTCTCTTAAAGCAACAAAGTCTGGTTCAAAGCTGAGTAAAAAGGATTCCAGCCAGCTTAGTTTTTGTTGAATTCTGCGGGAATTTATGTTAGCAACTTTTATTTCATGCGCGAGGGATTGTTGCATGGACGCAAGGTCCGCATTTCGCTTCGGCGTTTCTTTTTCTGTGGGAATTGCAGAAAGCCGGTCGAATGCAATTCGTGTCCTCATCCGAGCAAAATAGATCATTGTTAATTTTTAGTTTGTCATACACCAGAGAAACCTCATCACCAGATGTTTTCTTTATTTTAGCAGCTTTCCATAGGTTCCTTCTGTAGTTGCGAACCCGAGGCGAAAAGTCTTCTCCGATTGCAAAGGATGATCCCTTAAGTTTGGAGCAATTTTGCAGTATTTTATTTCTGTCACGGAAGTCTAGGAGTTTCAGTATCACAGGCCGCACCTTGTTTGTGGCTGCTTTACCTAATCTACGAAATAGTTCTATGGCTACCAGCTTAAGCTTAAGGACATTTCTTATTATTTTTTCGTTGGTTTCAACATCAAGATCTCTTTGATTACCCTTGTCGTCCTCTGGAAATCTGTAGACAATTAGGTTAGATCATTGAGAGCCGTTGTCTAACTCATCTAACTTTCGTTCCATAGCTGTAACGTTAGTATTCTTGCAGTTTACCGAAAAGGCTCATACAAGAGGCAATTTTTCCATCAAGGGCTGTCACTTGGTATAGTTTAGTTTCGATGGAAGCTAGTCGGGTATTCTTTATTTCTTTGCCGTCGTCCGCAAGCTGTTGAATTTTTTTCGAAAGCTGGGATAAGTCAGGTCCAGGGTTAGTTTCTACATCACCACAAAGCAATAACCACACTCAATAAGTGATACGACACTTGGCTTAACATTTCACACAGTAGCCATGGGCACGGAAGCAGGATCAAGCAAGGGTTACTTAAGCGGATACATGTACCATAGCGTTTGCTTACCTGTACGATGAAGACAAATGGATTAGTATGCTGCATGTCAGCATAAAGTTGCATCCGCTTTTTAGGCTCCACAGGAAAATATCCTGCAGCACCGCCAGTGGTCCCATGCAATGGCCAGCCACTGCGCTGATTGTCAACCATGTAGGTGTCATGATCGATATTCCTTCATGTGGGTTCGCATCTGCGCAGTCGATGTGCCAGACGCTAGGTTGATCGTCAGCAGCATGGCGTAGATTAACTTGTTTATATATATATATAGTACGTCTACTTAGGACAGGTAGTAACCGTGGAGCCGAACCATGAGAGTGAAATAACTAGAAGAATAAGGATGGGATGGGGCTCATTCGGCAAGCATTATCAAATCATGAATGGTAGTCTACCACTATCTCTCAAGAGGAAGGTATATAACAGCTGCATCTTACCAGTACTTACCTACGGAGCAGAAACCTGGAGACTTACAAAGAGAGTTCAACTTAAATTGAGGACAACGCAGCGAGCGATGGAAAGGAAAATGATAGGTGTAACCTTAAGAGACAGGAAGAGAGCAGAGTGGGTCAGGGAACAAACGGGGGTTAAGGATATCATAGTTGAAATTAAGAAGAAGAAATGGATATGGGCCGGCCACGTAGCACGTCGGCAGGATAACCGGTGGTCGTTAAGGGTAACTGACTGGATTCCAAGAGAGGGCAAACGCGTGAGGGGAAGACAGAAAATTATGCGGGTAGATGAGATTAAGAAGTTCCTAGGTATAACATGGCAGCAGAAAGCACAGGACCGGGTTGATTGGCGGAACATGGGAGAGGCCTTTGCCCTGCAGTGGGCGTAGACAGGCTGATGATGATGAAGATGATGATGAATGCATAAGGGACCCTGTGAGTTTTTTCAAGGAATGATGAGACTTACTCTCCGAGAAGTGCTTCTCGCAATTGTATTCATAAGTCATGAGCTCTCAATCTTTCCTTGATATGGCACGAGCCCACGCTTCGAACCTCACTGGGTCACTAGGAACTTTGACGGTTGTGTACCCACTCCTTGCAGGATGCGTACCCACTGTTGCAGTTTGGCACAGCACATTTCCACCCCATCCTAAAGGAGCAATACTCTTTTCTACATGCCTTTGTTGCAGCGTGAAAAGGGTGCGCAAAGTTCAAGAAGTCAGTACCACCGGCACAACGCAGAAGCCGCTGAGCGCGCTAAAGATACAGAAAGCCTGCAAATCGCGAAGGAATGCACGACAGCTTGCCCGCGCGAATAGGGAACTTTCCCTCCTCACTACAACTTTCACCGTCACGCGCGCCAACTGGCTCACGCGGGCCAAGAAACCACCGCCAATTTATTGGCCTACCGCTGCAACAGAGCCGGCGAGTCGCGGCTGCAGCTGATTCCGTTCGCTCAAACCACGGCTTAGAGCAACACGTTCGCTGCCGCGTGAATGCGCTAGTCACGTGGTTCTTTTTGTATTTCGTGGGCTTTCTTTGCAACTTGGAAAAAATGGTATACGTGAGACTTCCTTTATCGCAAGAAATGCAAGGGGGGTTTCTGAAGACTATCGAACTTTGCAAGTCGCACTTCTTGCCTAAAGTCAATATTTAGCAATTTAATTAAATTATCCTAATTAACTAATTACAAAACAAAAAGTTTTCTGTACTGCACAAGGTGACTGTCAGCAATTTGCAACTGATTTCATTGGCTGCCTCTAATATTGTATTTTTTAACCCTTGGCTAAATATAGCTGGGACACCGGGTATATATGTAGGTAGATATATATGGGCATAACACAACGGAGGCGTTATCAACAGTGACATAAATATTTATTTCCTAACAGTTTCGGGAGGGGTCCTCCCTTCGTCAGGGGATGAGTTAAACTGACATTGAAGTTTGAACTTGCTTCTTGCCGCGTCCCTCTCGCCTTCAAGGACATTTCAGACAAGGGGGGGGGGGGGGAACAGATTAACGAAAAAAAAGGAAGACGACGAAGTTAGAAAAAACGAGGAAAAAAAAAGGACTGTGTATGGTCTAAAGTCATTGAATGTCTACATCTGGTTATGATCTCGTGTTTGCCGGTTTTCGTCGTGCGCCGGACCACCCAAAATTGTTGCCGTGGCAGGCGGGATGAGCCTGTGCCGCCGCACGTGAGGGAAGAGTGTCCCCTTAATGGGTCAGCCTTCCACCTTTCATCTCCGCCTGTTCCTAGTGTATAGCCTTCAAGTGGTAGGGGAGCGTAAGCACTTCACATTGTACGAGCGAATCAAGAAACAAGCATGGTCCCAATTATGATTCTGTGTTGCCAAATTCATTTTGGCTTATCTCTCGGAGGCAGGAGAGTCTTCCAGGGTCCTCATTGATGCCGGATGTTAATGTTCTAGAATTGCAAATAAAATATGCCTCCCACTCTTCGCGCTCGTGCGTGTTTTGGAAACTGGACTGTAATAGAGTTACGCTGATATTTTCAAAGCTGTGGTTTGGCAAGCGTAGATGTCTGGATAAGGGTAGCTTCAGCAGGGAAGTGGCGTGGTACCGGTGATTATTGAACCGCAGCCGAAATGGCGTGTCCGTTTGGCCAATGATTTTTTGCCTGCAGACGTTGCAATGTAGCATGTATATCACATTACTGGACTCACAATTAAGGTTTTGAGTGATGTTGAATTTGAAATCTGAGAAGCTTGCTTTTGATTCACGTGTTGTGACCATGTGTGGGCATACCTTGCAGTGAGCCTTTCTGCAAGGGCGGCACCCTGGCTCAGTTTTGGCGGAGTTTGTTTTTGCTCTGACAAGAATGTCCTTCAGGTTTTTATCCCTCCGGTGCACCACGCGAGGTGGCTCCGTGAAGATGGAAGCGAGTCATTTCCTTTGCCTGATTATGTTGAAATGGCGGGAAAGTATGTTGTTAACTCGTGGAACTGATGAGGAGTAAGTTAGTACAAAATTTGTTTTTGAAGTTGTTTTGGATACTGTTTTTGGCTCCTTAATTATGTGATTCTGGTTCACGTTGCAAGCATGTAGTATGGCATCATCAATAATATTTTCAGGATAATTTTGTTGCGATAGGAAATGCTTTAGGTGTTCTGCGTGCTTGTCAAATTCCTGTATATCGGTGCATATTCTTCGATACCGGTAGGCCTGACAATATGGAATACCTGTTTTGCAATATCTTGGATGGCTGCTGTTCAAATGTAGGTACATTTGCATGTCTGTAGGCTTTTTCTAAAGGTTTGTTGACAGGCGCTCATTTTTGACCAAAACATTGACATCCAAGAAGTTAATGGGCGTGTTAAGTTAGCACACTCCGAACTCCAAAGGAACACACTCGAATGCGCTCGAGTGCAACGCCTTCGGAGCTTAGCTTAACGGTGGTTTCCGCCTACTGCTTTCGGGGGCACGAAAGCGTGACATGGCGAATGTTATGTTGCTTCCGCCGTGGCAACGAGTGGAAAAGGTGAACGCACTTCGTCGGAGGAGAGAGTCGGAAACACGTCATTTCTTCAGAAGCCGTAACAGGCGCAAGCTCTCGCGCACGCCCTCGTGCACCGTCTCAGGGTTGGAGTGCGTAGAGCGCGCTCCGTAATTACGCACCAGAAGTCGCTTTTTAACTGTTAAGTTTACAAGAGTGCACTCCGCCGGCTAGAGCGCGCTCGAGCTCCTTAATTTAACACGCCCAATGCTAGTTTTGGAAATGCTATGCGTGCACTTAATCGATGGGTGGAGCTCGCTGAAATCTCATATGATCCGGAGAAGGCTCCCCTCATCATGGTTCCATATAATAAATATGTCGTCCAAGAATCCTCTGTAATACAAAGGTTTCAAGGTGCGCCGCTCAATGAATGGGATTTCAAGATATGTCACAAAGGTGTTCGCAAAGTGTGGGGCCATTTTTGTGCCCATTGCAGTGCCACCGACCTGAAAGAAGTGCTTGCCTTAAACTCAAAATGGTTATGGTTTAGTACAAGATCGAGAAGTGTAGACAGTAACTCGCCACTTACACCGGCCGATGAGTCAAATTTCACATACTCAGAAACCGTAGCCATTATTCTGTGACGGTGGGGTGTATTAGTGTACAGTGAGCAGACGTCCATGGTCACCAGAAAGCTATCACCTGGGATGTTGAGATTAGAAGTTTCGTGGATGAAGTGGTTTGTGTCCTTTAGGTAAGAGGGAAATGTCGGAGGGATGTCTTTTATTAGGGAATTCTGATATATTTTCTGTTGATGTACTGTTACTGGATACTATCGGACGTCCCGGATTGCCTGCTTTGTGTAAATAGAAGCGACCGAGAACAGAATGGGCCAGTAACATCACTTTTAGCATTTTGCTGGTAATTTTCTCTCCCCGGCAGAGATTATTTAGCGTTGCTTTTACCTCATTTTCAAATTCGGGAGTCGGGTCCTTTTTGTAGAAGTTTGTGTCAGATAGTTGCCGTTCCCCTTCCTCTAGGTAGTCCGACATGTTTAGAATTACTATGCAACACCCTTTATCAGCAGGCTTGATGGTAATGTCGGCATTTCTTCGGAGCTCATCGAGTACTCTTTGTTCTGACTTTGATAGGTTGTTGCAAGATCGTTCTTCAGAAACCAAAGTGCAATAAAGAACACGGGAAAAGAAAGAAGCGACCAGGACAAGCGCTCACTATCAACTAAGGTTTTATTGCAGAAAAAAGGTTTTATTCTATCACCTTCTTTCATTTCGTTGTTGCAGCTTCAAAAGGTGCATATATACCGTATTTACTCGCGTAATGAACCCACCTTTTTTTCAGAGAAGTCGGCGCCAGTTTGGCGGGAGGGTTCATTACGCGGGAGAAAAAAATTGCGGGAGTTATAAGATCTGAAATTTCGCATGATGGTGTTTCGCATGACGATCTCCATGCTGCAGTACATGTTCGACCACCTTGAGTTTAAAACCGGCCGTGTAGCTAGCGTACCAAACCATCGCACCTCACGCAGCAGGTGTCCAACGAAGTTCACCACGATCGAGAAACCAGACAACATAGAAGCAGCGACGGCGCTATAAGCATGGCCTCTGAGATTGTGTGCCGACAGGTTTCTCTCGAGCCTCTCGAGAAACCTGGCAGCATGCAGTCTTGGAGGCCATGTTTTAAGCAAGGAGGTTTTTTCTGCATTCGACTGATGGTGCTCTGCCGCAAAAAGGCGTGACTTTTAAATTTCGACTCTCGTCGTTCGTGCTGCTGGCAACTGTTTAGCATGGTTGTTAAACTATGTTGCGACTCTTATGGCGTCATTGTTTTGAGATATAATGGCGTTATTTAACGTTGTTTCGATCGTCAGCGGCACTGGCAATCACACCAAATAAAATGAACAGATATGCACATTAAAAAATATTTTTGTTTTTCGAGGACCAAAGTGGGGGGTGGGTTCATTATGCGAGTGGGTTCATTACGGGAGTAAATACGATATGCTCTGTTTCTGCAATAAAGACCTTAATTGTAGGATAGTGAGCGCTTGTCCTGGTCTCTTTCTTGTTTCGTGTTCTTTACTGCGCTTTGGTTTCTGAAGAACAATGAACAACCAACATGCCCAAGTATTCTCCCTTCTGTTGCGAGATGGCCGATTTTTTTCGTACACTCTGATTATATCTTTTTGGACAGCTATGTACATATCAAGGTGCTTGTCCCTCAGCTCACTTGGGCACCACGATTTGTCACCACCAATCAATCTATTCTCGTCTGGATTGTTTTCCCAATCATGAAAGTATTCATGAAAGTATCGTGAAAGTATTCACGTGTGTGTGTGTGTGTGTGTGTGCGTGTGTGTGTGTGTGTTTGTGTGTGTGTACACACACACACACCAAAACCACAAAGGGTTTCTAGGTCCAGTGAAATATTAACAGAAACATCAAATAGACGCGCGTGCGAAGCAATTTTATTAATGTTTCGCTTGGGGTCCGAGCTTCATCAATTCTATGAAGCTCGGACCCCGTGCGAAACGTAAATAATATTGCTTCGCACGTGTGTCTGTTTGATGTTTCTGTGTATATATATAGTAGCAAAGCCTTGGTACTGTGTAATGGTTTACGCTCTCCAGCATCTTCTAGTGGGTCGTCCCCTTCGACATGTTCCTGAAAGAATGCCGCTTGCGCTCAGAGTTCATGCTTTTGCCTTGACTGTCGCCACTGCATATTGCCACTGAGTGCCGTCAAATAAACACCTTAACAAGTTGGTGGAGGTGCTGTGCCATCACAACTACCCTGCTATCTACCATGCCTCAAGACGCTGCCCAGCAGACGCCTCCGCCTGCACCAACCTCATGTCCCGGTGCCCCTTGTATCCTCGACCCCCCTGTCTTCACTGGTGTAGATGGTACTGATGTGGAGGACTGGCTCGTGATTTATTAATGCATGAGTGTCCCCAATAAATGGGACGAGGCAGGAAAATTGACCAACTTGGTTTTCTACCTTGCGGGTGTGGCAGGCCTGTGGTACGACAACCACGCATCAGATTTTAAGATGTGGTCTGACTTCAAGACCGCCATTATCAACGTGTTTGGTCGCCTTACTGTTTGTAAGCTGCATGCCAAACAGCGTTAACATGAATAAGCTCAGCAGGCTGGTGAATCCTTCACCAGCTACATCGAAGACATCCTCGATTTGTGTAAGAAAGCCGACGCCACCTCACGGAATCTGACAAGATCAGGCACATTATGAAAGGCATCGACGATGATGCCTTCACGATGCTGCTCGCCAAAAACACCAGCACAATGGCAGAGGTCATAACGCTCTGCCAAAGCTGTGAGGAGCTGGGCCAGCAGCGGTCGATGACCCATCGCTCTCCACCACGCGACGCTGAGCTCGTGGTGGCTCTCCACCACGCGACGCTGAGCTCGCGGCTGTCGTGTGGGTGTTGTGACCTTGGGCTGCCTGGTTTGTTCGGGAAGGAGCCCGTGCTCTGGCTGCAGTCCCTTCTGCCTGCGGCTTGTTCGACGATCCGGGTTTTCTTTGCTGCCGTCCTCTTCGCGGCTTGGGCTTGGGTCAGCGCTTCGCGGGGGCGTCCGGATCATGGAAGAAGCAGCACCTCCACCAGATGTCACGTGGTCGTGACGTCGACGAAGACAGCAGTCGGCGTTTGCAGGATGAAACTGTTTATTTGGCCGAACTTGTGGCCGGAAAATGAGAACTAGCACTACAGCAATACACGCCGTACAATGATAGCGGCGAACAGGGCGTCGTCCGTCGATCAACTGACAAGCGGTCAAGCGCGTCGGCTTTTATACAGGCGCTATCGAACTTTCCAGCGATATCGCTGGTGGTTGCGCAATCTCTAGAATGAGCTCGAGCGTTCGCGTCTTGCGCGCAATCTTAACAAAATCATCTACAACAATCGTGAAGCTTCTCGAAGAATGAGGCACGGTTTGCGCTGAGCGTTGCCGACAGCCTTTGTGGGCGAATGCAGCAAAAGTGATCAGAAACGTACGTGGCAATATCCGACTACTCCGCGTTGCTCTCAGAGGTGGAGTCATTAGTACGTGAGAAAATCGTGCACCAGTTCTCTCTGCTGGGCTTTGCTCACCCTCAGTACGTTCAACAGCCGTCACAATAAATAAAGGTTTAATTCAAAAGAGTATCTCAGCTTTCCCTTGCCATATTCAGACGCATGTTTATAGAAATGCACCCATCGAAATCAGTTTTGCCACATCTAAACGTGACTCCTCAGACTCCACATAAACAAAAAATTTGGCAGATCTCACGCCTTGTGGGAATCGGTTTCATGCGAAGCAGTCAGCGAGTAGTGCTATGGCACATTTTTTGGCTTTGAGCCAAGCGTTACGAGGTGGATCGTCGTGTTTTTATAAGTGTAGTAGTTGTGTGCACATCGTGGGCTTACCAGGCAAGTTGACAACATTGGCGTTTAAAGGATAACTTATGGCCGGACGTAACGTCAGCACTCACGTTAGAGCACATGCACCAGTAAACGAAGTACACTTTACGGTGTGGCGATTGTTACGCCACTGGAAACAACCCTGGCGGGGGAGTGAGACGGAAGATGATGAAAAGCTGACTGGAGAGAGAAACAGCCTCTCTTGTGCCGGCAGTCAGCGACAATCACCCTCAAGACCTGCGAGGCACTGATTGACCAAAGGAGTAAGCCTCACCCTTCGTTTTTACATAGAGCGGACTACCCTCTACGCGATGTTTACACGTTATTGCTAGCATAGCAATAAAGTGTTATTTGTTGACCTAGCCTGTTCCCTTATTCACCCGAACCCGTCTTAGCTATGATTACTTGCGCTTTGGGAAGGGGACGTTAACGTGTGCACAGTACGACTGTGTGCGGCTGGAACAGGAGATGTATAGCCATGTATAGAGTGAACACCTTCATCTGGCACCCAACGTTAATGAATTTGGCAGTGTAGCTAATTTTGTGGATGCCAGCGACTACCTACGCTCCGTCAACGTACGACAACTGACATGTCAGAATTCCGGGATTTGTTCGTGTTGCCTCATGTCGCTTCTCAAGGTGTCGATCCTATGGCTAACGCGGCGGCATTGTTCGGACCGTACGACAGGATTTCTGACGCCGAACTTCTTGCATGCGTGGTCCCAGTGTCACTCATAGAGCAAGCGGCTTGATGTTTCCGACTGACCGGACATCGTGCCCGCATGGACGAAGAGCTTCGCGAGAGCTTCTGCTGTGAATTGCTTCCTGCAAATTATGAGTGGCGCTTGAGGAGGGAGTAGAAGCTACGTACCCTGCATTGGAATGAATCTCCCCGGTGGAGTATGTCTGAGCGATTGACGAACTTTATCACCTCACAAGCCCTCTCGCCACTAACACTGAGAAAGTTGAGCTGATTACACAGCAGGTGCACCCAACATTTGCGGCGCACTTCAGCGGATGCAAGTTCGCAGACCTAGAAGAGCTCGCTGCGGCGCCAACATATCACCCGCCCTTGCCCTCAGTGCAGTCACTTGAGCCTCGCTGCGCATGGAACGGTAGTGCGGTCACCTCAGAGGCATTCAGGGGCAACGCGTCAGCATTGTTTGCTGATTGGCAGGTACCACATAGTTGGAAACTTTCAGACCGTGCTTTGGACCCTTACGCTTACGCGCTTCGTACGGCCCATGCTGCCCCTGCACATGACGTTCTGTGGTGAGAGCATGTGGTCGACACGAGACCAGACAAGCAGTGCAATGCGGAGCAAGCCCAGCCGGATCGCAGTGAGGAGTGCCCAGGCCAGCATAGTTTCCACGGTCGTTGCTACCAGGTGGTACACCGGGGCACATTGCCCACGAATGCAGCCGCACACCTGGTTGTGAGCGGATGCGCAGTTCAGGAAACGGACGGAGCTGCCGGTGAACCACGTGGGAAATCACACGGCGATCAGGAATACCACCGACGCAGTCAGATTACTAGCACCTACAGTATCTCGTGCAGTTGATGCCGCAGACTCGCTCGCACTGTTAATCGAGCTAACGATAGCTTGAAAGAAGTTTGCAGCACTTTTAGATACTGGGACAAGCACTTCTTTATTTGGGAACGAGGTGTTGCACCATCTCCGTGTGAATATCCGCTTGAGACAAAGCAACACCGCCTTGTTTCGGGCACAGCACAATCGAGCAGTGTGGCTAGGCTTGTGATCCGCTGGGAAAGACGCATAAGGCGACAACGCTTTGTGCATCTTCCCGGGCTGTCAATGCTTCTAATCTTGGGTCGAGACTTTCTTGCCAAGTCAGGTATTGTCATTGACATTGCAAGCGGGGATTTCCATGAGCGCGATGGAGAGGTGCTAAAGCTTTTCTCAAAAACACCCACATTGACAAAGGCATGCCAATTGCAGGGAGCAGTGCAATCGGGAAAGGAGAAAAGCGCGCTGAGAAAGTTTCCTGGTTGTTCTAGTCCCAAAGAAGAATGATAATTATCACCTTTTTGTAGACTATCGCAGGCTGAACGAGGTTACGAAGAAGGACGCATACCCTCTTCCATCCATTTCATCGTTAGTATTGCCGCGCCTGCTTCTTCTTTTATTTTGATGTATTTGGGCTTGACCAGCAAGGACGGTTATCAACGCTCGAAGCTGACTGCACCGCAGTGTTCGAGAAGCTTTGCGATTGTAGTAGATTGTTTTGTTAAGATTGCGCGCAGGACGCGAATAGTCTAGATTATTCCAGTGCTTGCACGACAACTAGTGATAAGACTGGAAAGTTCGATGCATGATGTATAAAAGACGGCGTATCCCAGCCATGAGCAGATATCACGTGGTCGTGACGTCGATGAAGACAGCAGCCGACGTGTTCAAGATGGAACTGTTTATTTGGCCGAAGTTGTGGCCGGGAAATGAAAAGTCAAACTACAGCAATACACGCGGTACACTGATAGCGGCGAACAGGGCGTCGGCTGTCAATAAACTGCTCAGGGCTGGGATGCGCCATCTTTTATACATCATGCATCGAACTTTCCAATCTTATTACTGGTTGTCGCGCAAGCACTGGAATAATCTAGACTATTCGCGTCCTGCGCGCAATCTTAACAAAACAATCTACTACAATCGCAAAGCTTCTTGAACACTGCGGCGCGGTCAGCTTCGAGTGTTGACAACCGTCCTTGCTGGTCAAACCCGAATATATCAAAACAAAAGAAGGAGCGGGTGTGGCAGTATCCAACTTAGGCGGGGCAAAGTACTTTACGACGCTCGATGCTAGTCATGGATATTTTCAGGTCGAAATGGACGAGCGGGACAAAGAGACGTCAGCTTTCACATACCCCAGAGGACTTTTTTCAATTCAGGGGGATGTTTCTGGCTTGGTGGGGGCTCCCACTACTTATCAGAGGCCGATGGACCGAGTTTTGGGAAATGCAAAGTGGCGGCATGCCCACGCATATCTAGACGACATAGTGGTTTACCTGAAACGTTTGAGGAGCACCTGTGCTACTTGAGAAACAGCTAGAAAGGCTGAGGTCTGCAGGCATCACTCTGAACCCGAACAATGCTCAGATAGCGGCAACCCGAATAATGTTGATGGGGTTTGACACTTGACGCATTTTGGTTGCATTTTGCCGAATAAGGTTAAGCTTGAAGTGATAGTCAGCTATCCATCACCGAAAGATATTGGCGAGCTGAGGCGCTTTCTGGGGATGGTGAACTTCTATCGCCAATTCATTCCAGACTGCACGGCAGTGCAGGCACCTTTGACAAAGCTCTTGAGGAATGGCGAGCGTTGGGCTTGGGGTCAACAGCAGGAGGCCGCACTGCGTCGCCTCACAAAGTTGCTGGCTAACACGGCTGAACCGCAGCTACTCGAGTTAAAAAGGGAGTTTGTGATTCAACCAGATGCAAGGGACCTGGGCTATGGAAAAATTTTGCTTCAGGAGCATGGAGGTGGCCTTCGACCGATTGCATTCACGAGTTGTTCATTGACATCGATGGAGAGGTACTGCTCAGTAACAGAAAAGGAGTGTCTAGCGATAGTTTTTGCTCTCCATAAGTTTGACTATTACATCGACAGAGTTGCGTTTGTTATTGAGACTGACCACATGGCGCTCACGTGGTTGAGGCGCTTGAACAAACCATGTGGCCGCCTGGCTCGTTGGGCATTGCTGTTGCAGTGTTATGACTTCACCGTGCGCAACCGCAAGGGCAAGAATAATGCCTATCGTGTGCTCCAGTCCGATACGAGGCAGGTCAAGGGACCAACCCGAAACGAACTGAGAGCGAGACACTAGACGTAGCGCTAATGGAAACAGTGGACCAAGTGTTAGTTCAAGGCAAGAGTGTGAACCATGTGGTTAGCGCGGAGATTGATTTCAGCAGAAGGGAGCTGTTAGCAGAAAGATCCGTTTTGTTGAAAGGTGTTCAACGGGCTCCGGGAGCCGGGTGGCGAGGCCACCACGCACACGGGGGCAGCACGACTCCGCAACTCCCCACAACTCCATGGGGGCAGCTGGTATTGCTGTCGGCGCAGAGCACTCGGCGACAGCTGGTAGTGCTGTGAGTGCGCTGGATTCTTATCTGCTGGATTTTCCTGGCATCCTGCTGAGGTACATCCCATCTGACGCATGTTGAGAGGAGCACTACTTCGCTACTTTCACGACTCGTGCATCACTGGGCAGGCGAGCAGCCCTAAGACTTATGCTAAGTTGTGTTGCCTCACTACCTGGCCAGGCATGAAGCGGGATGTGATACGTTACGCGTGTTCATGCCACGCATGCCAAAGTGTCAAGCCCCGACGTGGACGACTGCCTGGCCTCATGCAGCTGATCAACAGCCACACGCCCTGGCAAATCGCAGCATGGGACGTCATGGGATCGTACCCCACAACTCCTAGCAGAAACAAGTTCTTGCTGGTGGTCACGGATCACTTCACTAAGTGGGAAGAACATTTCCTCCCTTAGAAAGCTGACAGCTCGAGTGATGTTGAATAAGTTGATGGAGGTTTTCATCAGGTTTGGGTTCCCTGAGCAGCTGATAACACACAACGCATCTTATTTCACTGCGAAGGTGTTTGTCGACATGTGCACCGCACTTGGCATTAAGCACAAGAAAACAACCACCTACCATGCTCAGTCGAACCCCACAGAACGAGTCAATCGCAAGATCAAGCACACGCTTGTTGTGTTCTCTGAAAGGCACAAGGACTGGGATACCTACGTGGCGGAGATCAGGTTTGCGTTGCAATCGACCATGAACTGCTTGACTGGGTATGCACCTTCTTCTTTAAACCTGGGGAGAGAATTGCCGAATCCGATGGAGAGGGTCCTCGTGCATCGCAGTGGAGTGCCAGTCACGTCATCAGCACAAGCTGAATGCGAGTCACAGCTGTGCGAGAAGCTAGCGGGAGCTTTATGTAAAGCACACCGTAATCTCTGCACTGATAGGGCACAGCAGAAGGCGCAGTACAACCGCTCGCATTGGAGCATACATTATAAAATGGGCAATCTGGTGCTTCGACGCCATCATGTTCTCAGCGATGTTAGCAAAATATTTGCAGCCTCACTGGCACCGAAATGATCAGGGCTGTACTGAGTGTGAGAGAAGGTTTCTTCACTTGTTTATCGGCTCGCGAGCATGAAAGGCAAACCGAGCGGCGGACCGGTGCATGCATGTGACTTGAAACACTTAAGTGTCACGGGAGGAGCATGGGGATGACAATTAGTCTCCCTCCAAGCCGCAGGCGGTGGGTGAGAAAACTCGAAATCGAGTGGTGAGCCCAGAGCTGCGTTACTACTTGCGTAACATGCGGAGACAACTCTGCATGCTCGGCCACATTTGATATTCTACACGGGGTGCAGTGAATCACGCGCAACACAATTTGCGAGTGTTAACCTTTTCTGTGTCAACATTAACCGAACAGATGGAGAACCATAAGGGAAAGAAGCGCCGCCGGGTCAGCTCAGAGAGAAGACTGCCTTCTCACAGCCAGCCCCCACAAAGACTTTCCGTCGTCGATGCAGCCCCACCACCACCGGCAAACATCGCCACAGATGCCTGACTGGAGATCGACCGACACATCACACCACCACTTCCACGCTACCCCATCACCTCACTGGCCAGCCGCGACAGTCAGCTGCCTCGCCTCAGGGCTGCAGTCTCCGGGACGTGACCACCTGGACATGCCAGGATGGTGTGGCCTATGTACCCGAGGCCTTGGCGCTGCATGCTGAAAAGGGAAGCCCCAAGCCCTGCCAGTTTGGAGGAGCCTTCGCCCAAGGCAGCAGCTGGGTCGATGCTGGAGATGGCAGCGTGCAATTAAAGTCGTCGCCGACTGGCACCTCTCGGTCACCACCAACCACTGGAGTGGCAAGGCTCAAGGGGGCGAGGCTCAGACCACGGGGCTGCTGGCACAGGTGCAGGCCAGATCTACTGCAGCAGCAATGGCGGCGAGGGCGACAGCAGAGGAGATAACTGGAGAAGCTGATGCAGGCGGGCACGGCAGCAGCGGTCACAATGTCGATGGTGGCTACTTTGAATGCGGTGGCTACTTTAGTGGCAGCGGCGATACCAAGCTTAGAATAACAGAGAGCTGAGCTAGTTGGTAAGTATTCATTCTAAAAAGACAGGGCGTGCAAACACGGACACAAGAAAGAAGTCAGGACACCACAAACGCCGACTAACAACTGAAGAGACGCGCAACGGCTGAAAAGAAAGAAGGCACGAAAACTTATCTGCGCATGCCCATCCAACAGGCGAACCTATCAATCCGGCACGCGTGTCGGTCTACGTGGAAGATAACTGTTAAGGCATTTGATTTCATCTTTATGCAAGTTAATCGACGGTTGGCTCACGCATGCACTACCACTATTCTCGATATGCCATGCTTCAATCATCAGGCGCGTTTCTTCATTTCTATGCCGGTACAACACTGCGCATTCATCAAGTTTTGGCGTGCACTTACAATCTCAACAATGTAAGGATAGATTAGAAGGTGAGCCTCCTGTTAGCGATCTCTTATGTTCTAATAATCTCTGGTTGATGCATCGGCCCGTCTTGTGTCCGTGTTTGCACGCCCTGTCTTTTTAGAATGAAGGCGATACCAATGTGGGTACCAGCGACACCCACGGCACAAGCCCTATCGCAGGAGGGCATGGACCTGGACCTATCTGCCCTGCCTTCCTTGATGAGGAATAACAAAATATTTCCTCTCGTGTTTTGGCCTCCTTCGTTCGAGGGCTTTCATATGGGGAGGAGGATGCTGGATAGCATGCGTGTCCATATCCTTTCCTTAACGCTGGCAATCGCGGACTGGCGATGGGAGCCAAGAGGCCACATGGAGAGAGAGCACCATTGCCCCTTTTCTAAGAATCGGTGCAGTCCCACTGCACCGCACGCTAATTTTCGTTTCCCTGCTCGCTGGAAAAGGTACTCGTCTCCTGCGAGTGAAAGAACCCTTGCGGGGGAGTGAGCCGGAAGGTGATCAAAAGCCAACCGGAGAGAGAGACAGTTCTCTTGTGCCAGCGGTCACCGACGATCACCCTGAAGACCCGCGAGCCACCGGTCGACCAAAGGAGTAAGCCTTACCCTTTGTTTTTACACGAAGCAGACTATCCCTCTACTCGACGTTTACACGTTATTGCTAGCGTAGCAATAAAGTTTTGTTTGTTGACCTGGCCTGTTGCTTTATTTGCTCGAACATGTTGTAGCTGCGATTACTCGCCCTACATGAAGGGGACGTGCACGGTACGACTGTGTGCAGCTGGAACCGGAGCTAGGCTTCAGCACCAGCCATGCATAGAGCGAGCCCTTTCATCATGAATCACCGACTGGCCCATGATCATCAAATAAATGAGTGCAAATAGGTAAACAACAAGACCACCTTTGTAATGCACGCAGACCTTTTTCAGCACGTGCAAGATGCGAATTCCCCTACAGCAATGAGCAGTTTCAAACTGCTGTTTTTCGACTGGGAGCATATAGAAACATTTAAACAAACCCTGAAACATATAGTGCCCAGTGGCTACATCTTTATGCATAGCATCACTTTATATGTGTAATAACCATGAACTGAAGGTAACATTGTCAGTGACTTTACCCCCTCGTTAGCCTGAAGCTGAACCCCACACTTTCAGTGTATTCAGTCACACTTGAGAGTTGGTGTTGTGAAAATGATAAAGAACATTTTTTTTTTTTTGCTGCAGATGTTGTTCACCTGACCTGCCCCAGTGTTCAGGAAACTGCCGAACAAGATTTGACGCCCGCTGTCAAAATGCTTTTTGACACATCACCTGAAGGTAAAGTATCTAGGTTGAAAACAGAATTTTTTTTGGCACTTTGTCACTTGTAATATTTTGGGTCCAGCGCGGCACTTATTTCCTTACTCCTCAAACACTTTCTGGGTAGAAACCGGTGGGACTTGACATTGATGTAGGAATGGCTCAGTGTTAGTGCCATGGCTCAGGGGTGGTACAGCTGCGCCAATTGTGCCAAAGTGCTACATTTTCGACTTCCTGCGCCAAGTTGCGCCAAAACTGCAATATTTCCGGAAATTGCACCACGCTGCTCGAAAACGCAGAACTGACAACCACAAATTCGTTTTCTGTCCAGTTTTAGTAGAACCTGACAGTGGTTTAAACAGCTATGATTTGGCTTCGTCCCCGATATCGAATGTAATGTTCTGTATGAAACTGGAACCAGGAAATCTATATTTCACAGCAAACTAAGATGCGCTGGCTCTTATGGGGCTATATGGTCCCGTGTTCTCGGCTTGCCATGTAGCTACCTACTCCATGCAGATACGCTGTACCGGCGACGCCAGGAACATTGAGAATTGGCCCGGATGAGTTGCTTTCATGGCTATGTATGGCATGCTGCCTCCGCGAAGGCGGCATGCCTGGAGGCGTCTACTTGATCGTGCAATGTGACTGTCGTTTCGACGAAACTTGCCACATATTTGGACACCTGTTTAGGTGGCCACGACGTGCAAGCGAAGCGGAATTAATTTATTGCATATCGTTGTTAAATAGCTTCTGCCAAGCAAACGCAATTAAATGCCTTAACCCTGCCAATTGTAAGTCAGTTACACATAGAACTATGCGTTGCTGCACAAGCATGCGGCTGGCTTACACGTCGCAGCACCCACCCTGCAGCAATCAGCTTGCGAGAGCGCAGGCCGCGAGCACTGGCCGGCTACGTGATGTAATCGCCCCCTTTTTTTCCGCTCCGTGGTTTCATATATTGAATATAGAAGGCGCGTTCAGCCTGGTGACATTCCCACCTGGATTTTGTGCTTACTGTGGCAAGTGACTGCGTCGGCCATATGCTCAGCTGCTCGTAAGACCGTAATCATCTTTTCTGATTATGACCATACCAGCTCTGCAGGCTATCCTCTCAAAGGCATCTGTATGATCATACGTAAGTTGATCTCTTTAAAATGGCTGCGTTCTTTACTGTTTAGTGCCTTTCTTTAACTCATGGAGGCGCAAACGTCCAGCGAGGGTTTAGGGAGAACAAGATTCTTCTTGAGGGGTGCAGCTAACTTAATATTGCAAGCGTCAGTGAGATACGGCAAATAAGGAGTCGCCTAAACCCCTACAGTGCTGATGCCACGAAAGTTCCCCTTGCTGCTGAACTGATCAGGAGTGTGAAGCAGTCCAGGGCAAAGTATGCATGAGGCTCAGTGCTGAAACAAGTGTCCATAGAGGGAAAGTCATAGAAGTTGCTACCACCACCACAGAGAGTCAATGCAGAATGACCGGAAGGTCTTGGAAGACCAAGTGGAATCAAGCGGAGCATTGAAATCGATATTTGGACGGAAACCCGTCTGGTCAGGAACAGACATGACCACGATGTGCTTTTATTTGCTTTTAATCATGGTCAGAGTGTTGTTTTAATTGTCTTCAAGCGGAGCATTGCTCTCTAGTGCAGATGAACTCATTAGTTCCAGCATAACGATATTCAAAAAAATTGAAAGTGACCAAGTACTCCTTTCTAAAGGAAACTCTGCCCTGCTATTCAGCAAAATCGCACAATTTGACAAAGTGCAGAAAAAGCGAAAATAAAATGTTCACGCAATGTTTACTTTCATTATGATATCAAAATTGGTGACATCATGTATGCCTTGGTTCCACTCCTTGTCAATTTTTTTTCAACTTTTAACTTTACCATATGAATTACTCTGACGTGGAACATTTGCCCTAGCTGTGATAAAATAGTTTCTTAACAGCACTTTGGTTCTGTGATATTTCATAAATAAAAAGGTTGACTCGCTTTTTTTTTTCTTTTGACCACCTGCTCCTAAACAGTTTTCCTGCTCCAAAACGCTATTTTTGCTGCTCCAAAAGCTATCTGAGCTGTCCCACCCCTGATGGCATGCTCATGGCAGTAGACTAAGCCGGCAAGTGAGCATTGTACTCTATCTACTCTTATTGTGGGCTGTCTGGCTTCACAAGACAATTGATGTACAGGGTCGTTTGTGCACTCTTAGGGTGAACAGTTCGCAGAGTGCCAGTGCAGCAGATGCGACTGCACATCGAAGCAGTGCAGGCGCATAGGAACCCATAGGGGGTGCTTTGCGTCCGTCATTTGCTACAGTGATGTAGCATGCAGCTCTTGCTTTGCTCCAGCAAAGCAAGGGCGGTGCACTGAATGATGATGTGTCGTGTGTTTTGGATGCAACCTTTTACTTATGTGCACTGTACTTAACAGCATCACTTAGGGGTGCTCAAATAAAGGTTGGCAATGCCTTGGACAGCCTGTATGCACATGGTCTGCAAACTTTGTTTTGGTTGTGCAGGTGAAGACAAGTCTAAGCCAAAGGCATTGTACATACTGTACTTCAATGTTGAAGATACAACACAAGCACCTTTGAATGAAAACTGTCCACCTGGGCTCATACTTGTCTCATCTCCAGGCCCTTACTTGGACTACGAGCACCCCGTCAATGAGGTGGGCACCACAGGCTCTTTTCTTGCTCATGTTTTTCATTAGCAAGTGTAGCCATCCTCTGAACATCAAATGCCTAGGCTGTCACAAGAGCCTCATCAAGTCTAGCTAAGTGCATTCGTCAAGCAGTAAAACAAAGCAGTGATGTAGCATGCGTAGCAGAGCGTGTGTCTTTCTTCCCTTCGTCCTTGTCTTTTCACGCCCACATCCAAGAAGTCTGCAGCACTAGTGGGCACGAAACTATCAAAAGTTGGCTCACTATGGCAGAACCATAAGCTACGCGTGCCTAGCAACCAACATTTCTTCCAAGGTAATGTTTATGTACACGGTTGTCCACTCTTAGGGTGAACGTGACTCAGTGTGGCGGCGCACTGAAGCGAAGCAACAGAGGCACACAGGGGCCCATGGAAAATGCAACATCTGTCATTCTTGGTTTGTTGTAGCAAAGCAACACACCTCACTGTTTCTGATCAAAGTCAAGGTGGACTTTTTAAAAAGCTCTATGTCTGTTCAGTGGCCACTCTATGCAAACCCTATAATGGGGCATGACCTGTATGAAATCGTTCTGTTAACATACGAAAGAAGGGGAATTTAAGGGCCTGTTTTTCTTTGTTAGACACAAGCTTAATGGAAGCCAAGGAAGGTACAAGGGACATCATTTGTGGTCTTTTAATTAAGGGTACTGTATTAATTATGATATAAATTTGAAGAAATTAAAGTGGACAAAAACACAACTTGCCGCCAGCAGGGATTGAACCTGCAACCTTCGAATAGCGCGGGTGCAGGTGCAGCCCCTGCCTGTGGCAAGTTGTCTTTTCATCCACTTTAATTTCATCATCATAATTACCACAAATAACATCCCTTGTACTTTTCTTGGCTTCACTGTCTCTTGGTTTTCAATAAGGTTCTGCTAACATAGAGCTACAGTGTTTTCCAACACAGTGTTATGCAGCAGCAAAGTAATGACACTAATTTTGAACTTATGGAGCTTATGCGTTAAACTTTACTTTGGGTCACCCACGTTACGGTGAGAGCGAAATGCGAGAGCACTCATGTGGTCATCGCAGAAAAAAGAATTTGCACAAGCGACCATTCACCAAAACGGTTGCTTGTGCTTTTTCTGCGGTGTCTGTACTTAGGTTTAGGTGCACATAAAAAAGCCCCAGGTGGTCGGAATAACTCTGGAGTTCCTACTACGGCATGCTTCGTAATCATGTCTTGGTTTTGGCATGTAAAACCCTAGAAATTAATGAAAATAAAATGGGAGTTTACATTCTTGGCTTGTTGGCAAGACGCCACAGTTCAGTAAGTACAAACAATTAATATATATTTTTACAAAATAATGATGTCAGTGTAAGCAAACAAAGAAGGAACAGTGTCACAAAAATAGAAGGAAATTATTAGAGCTGTGCGAATAGCACCATTTTGGGGGTGAAGCGAATACGAATATTAGCCCTTTGAAACGCTATGTACACAATTGTGTACACCACTTGTTTTTGCTATTTGTATTGACTAGGGCCTAAGAAAGAGCAAGATACATTGAGCTGTGGATGAATTGAACCACCTGCATAATAAATTTCTCTACATTTAACTTCATTTTGCACTGTACTGTTGCATATGATCACTTTGTTGAAGGCACTACCATGTTCAACGAGTCGTTCGACGTGCCGCTTCCCGCGGCCAACGTCAAAAGTATAATTTTTCTTTGCTCAATATGGACATAACCGAAAACGAATTTGCAAGGTATTTCTAGCCTGAGATTTCATTCTGTTTATGCAAAAACACAGCATGAATGACTTCAGAATAAATAGATTTTTTATTACAAAGTGATTAGGAATGATTACTATAATGCGTATAAATTAACGTATTCCGACATTATTTTTGTTGCAGTATAATATCGAGTGCCTTGAAGTAACATTGTATCTATCTGACGCATTTACAGAGTTTTTCATAGGTGGAGTCTGAAAGGTTTAAAGTTTGAGTGCTAATTGAGTTCAATATTTTTCAAATATTTGTTGAATATTCTTCAAGTACTTCGAAGCTAAATTACAGAAAAAAGGTTGCGGAGGATCCCTAAGCATATTTTTATGACAGAGGAATATGGGCGGAGGAATCAACTTTATTAACATCAGTGCGTCGGAACGGAACAAAAACGAAAAACGATATTTTTGACCGGAACGGAAACGTAACCGAAACGTTATCTATTTTGTTCTGGAGTGAAACCAAAATATTTTTTCTATTTCTTGGTTCACAAGAAAACTTGGCGAAACGGAATAACCGAGGTCATGCAATGTGAGCAGTAATGCATATCTCAGGGTACAGTATTAGCACATCTCTCAGGCGGGAGTTCCAAAGTAAAGATGCATTGAAATTTTGCGAAAAACGAAAAGAGTGGCAACCAGAGCTGTTTATATAAACCCATATATGCCCAGTCTCCTACATGTAGGTCGCTTTGATGTGCTTTAAAATTGCTAACTGGAGCCATTTATAGCAAATGAAGCCGGTGCCTGCCGAAACATGTGCTATAGCCTACGCATTGCTTGCCCTTCATACTGAGCAAACTTCATCTGAGCAAACGTGTACTCTGTAAGGGAGAGGCCCTGGAGTGGAGGATAGCCTAAGTTATGACGCTTTCTTTTTCTTCAAATTATTGCAAAAAATCCCATCATTCCACCATTCGTGCTAAAAGTAGTTTAGTAGCTGTGACCATACTATTGCCCGTAATTGCAAATACACAACTTGAGCTCAGTGCCACGAGAAAAAAACTCGGTGCAAAAAGCACTGCAAAACTGTGTTGCACGTACCTGACAGTAAATAAATATTTTGTACGTTTTGTTGCGGGCACAAATCCTCTATTCGTGAATAAAAATATTTAACCGAAGGTAACCACGCAGTCGAAAATTTTTACGCCACAAAGTACGCCCCCGATATGAAAGAAATGAAAGTATATATGATCCTAAAACCAATGGCAAACACGTTAAAGCCAGAGACGCCAAGGCAGCCACACAAGAAAGACAAAAAAGATCTAAAACGTTAAAAACTAAAAAAAAATATAAGAAATGTGTAAAGCACAGGGTATAAACTATTGTGTAAAGCACAGGGTAAAAACTATTGAAAAACTATTCCATTTCCCTCTCAAATAAGGAAGTAAGCTACCTATGGCGTATGCCTTTTCAATAGTTTTTACCCTGTGCTTTACACAATAGTTTCTACCCTGTGCTTACACATTTCTTATATTTCTTTTTAGTTTTTAACGTTTAGATCTTTTTTATCCTTCTTGTGTGGCTGCCTTGGCTTCCCTGGCTTTAACCGTGTTTGCCGGTTGATTTTAGGAGCATATATACTTTCACTTCTTTCATATCGGGGGTGTACTTTGTGGCGTAAAAATTTTCGACTGCGTGGTTACCTTCGGTTGATTATCTTTTCGGCAAGCAGTTGTCACGTGGTAAAAATATTTGTTTGCTCAATTTTTCTGAGTATGGGCATATATGGGTTAACCCAAGTGGGCTTTTGTGTGCCTGTCACACAGGTCAGTGTGAAGAGGACAATCTCGGCGCTGAAGTTTGTTTTATCAGAACAGTGCTCTCGCACCTCCGAGAGTACTGTGATGGGCTGCTTCTGAGATCATGCCAACACAAAGCCTGCTCACAAAATTTGTAATTCACTTTTCAGATAACTTAAAGGGTACTGTTTTGCATTACTTGGCAAAATTTGTGGTACTTGGGCTCCTCTTTAAGAACTTAGGCAGAACTTGTTTTGCCCCAGTCCCACGTTCTTATGAGGTGCTCTAGTAGCTATACCACAAATCTTATGTTTTTGTCGTTACTTTAAGATCAAATTATTGCATACAAATAAAAACCGTTACGAAACATTATTATTTTTTATTCTGGAACAGAAACGAAACGGAACTTTTTGTGGTGGAACAAAACTAAAACCGAAATGAAAATCAGTTCGTTGCAACACCCTAATCAACTTAGATGGCATGGTCCTCAGGGTGGCTCCACATGGGCGGTGACCCTTTCACGACAATGCCATGACCAAAATGCTCAATTTTCATAATAATGTGTCCGAAATTATTCGGCCAAATCGCTATTCGCTTCAAACCTAAAATTTACTGTTCGCACATCCCTAAGAGATAACAAGGTCCATTCATTTCACCTGCACTTTGTGAACCAGTTCACGATGGCACCGCACTCGGGCATTCATTTCATGAGTTCGACGTAGTGGCACTGGCACTCCAGTATTCGTTTTGAAAAAGTGCAGCCGTCATGCAAGGCTAGTTCACGAATTTTCTGCACCTACTTCTGAGGTAGTGCCGAGCCCATGCTGCACAAGATGGCTGTAACTGCAGCATACAACAAAGCCAACTGCATTCGTGTCTGTTTTGACGGCGTCCAAAAAGTACGTCATTGAATGTTTTCCGGTAGTTGCAAATGCCAGGCAACATAAGCAGTGCTAACTTTTAAGAATCACAAGCTGCGAGACAGCCGACCGTAGCATAGGGCTTGCACAACATCTGCCCTGTCATATTCGTTTCAGCATCTCATTGCTGCTACACTTGCTGAAATGGTCCCTGCACGACGACGGTGCCCAGACGGCACCACCATGAACCAGTTCAGGTAGTGCAGGGTGAATTAAGTGGACCTACATATAAGCTTTTTCGGGACTTTATTACAGTTGCAATTAATGTGATTATACCAGTACAGGGTTCGTGTAGGTTTCAACAGAGGAAATTCAAGAGCTCATGACGTTTTTCAAGGACTAAGAAATTGCACCCCGATCAGGATTTTTTTACTAGTTTAAAATTCTGACTAAATTTATCACACGTATACCTATACAGTTCAAACTCGACTTAACTAAGTCATCACTACACTCAAATTACTTTGTTAAATCAGGAAGCGCCTAGTATCAAGAAAGTGGTTTTTCAGTCCTTTGAAATCTGAAACTGTGACATGCCACCGAAACACAATGACGAGGAGAACGTACGCAGTGATTATGCTATACTCGGATACAACTCAAGAAAAAAAGCGGCTTTTCGCATTTCAAAGGACCTCCCCCTCCAGCCAATGGAGTCGCCGTGTCATTGTGGCCCCGCGGCAGACCGCGTTCACGCCACACTCATGAGAGGAGTCACAAAGCAGCATGTCGCACCATTGGTTGGAGGGGGTCCTTTGACGGCAAAAAGCCGCTTTTTTCTGGAGTTGTATCCGAGTGTAGCAGGGCGAGCAAGAAAGTTGCAAGGAGGCGATCAATCTGTCACATAAATCATGAAATAACGAAAGCACACAAAAGTGTTCCTGTGGGAGCATTGACAGAGACAATAAACCACCACCACCCGCAGCACCATCTGGTATGTAACGGTGCTACCGACTAAAATCGGGGTCATGACTATGGGTGATAGAAACAAATCGATGCTTCTTTTAGATGCGAAGTATTTTATGGCGGAGTTCAATCCGGTGGTGGTGTGGTGGCAGTGGTGTGCGGCGTGACCACCCTTACTGCGCATGCGCATACCCTCTCCACTTACCCTCTCCCTCCTCCTCTCCACATACACTTCCCCTCTCCTTTCCCTCTCTCCCCTTTCCCTGTCCCATTTCTCTCTCCCCTTTCCCTCTCTCCACATTCCCTCTCCTATCCCCCTCTCCACTTCCCCTTTCCACTCTTCCTCTGAAACGCGCGGGCTAGACATGCTGAAATTCTGCGCAACGCCGCGATGAGCATCAGCGCATGTGCGTCCCCTCCCCCTCTCTCTCCTCTCCTATGCTGCCCCTCTCTCGCACGCCTGCCGACCGTGTTCCCCGCTCGCCCTGTGAGAATTAATGGCCAGGCGAGAGGGAAGACAAGACGCGCGTAGCGTTCCTCTTCGCGTTCCACGACGCGAGGTCGGTAGCATGCCCAAAGAACGCCAACGGAACGCGATCGTGCAAGTGCTCTGGCTTCGCATCGCCTCATGGTCCCCTTTAGCGGGAAATGGTGTAACTTTTAATTCATTTATTTCAGACAAATCTTCGTTAAAGGGACACTAAAAGGAAATAACAATTTATGTCAGAGTGAAAGCTCAATGTATGATGTCTAAAACGGCAATATTATCAACAGCAGTGCCCTACTTAACGAGAAATTAAGCTAAATGTATCACACGATGAGCACCACGAGCGAGACATTTTGGAAATAATCATGATGACGTGAGAGCATCCGACTACAATTAATCACTCGTAATCAAACTAGCTGCAATGAAAAAAGAACCTTCCGTGCATCAATAGAAGTAATAAAATGCTGCTTGTTTGTTTCTGTTTGATTCATGGAAAAGAGAACCTCTTTGGCGTTTCCATAGGGAACGGCGCACGTGGTTCCGTTTTCGCCGAACTGCACTTCGCCCAACGCCCTGCTTCGCTCACGTAGTCACGTCTCAGTGGTAGTTTCGGTATCGCGTACTGCCACGTGTGTTTTGCGCGCTTGTGAAAGTCGCTCTGACAGAATGTCCAACAAAATGCCACATGCATGTGATGTTGCCGGATTTACGAATGGTGCATGCCACCAATGCAAGCCGCCGCGCAGTAAAGGCGAGCAATGTTGGGCACGGCAACAGTGACGCGAGAAATACCGCTTTCGGGCGGGTGACTTGAAGTGCGCTAACGCGACGCAGACCACTAAAATGTGATTTTATTTCCAAATAAGCACTTCCTTGGCACAAAAGTAGCACTACAAGTTTCTGGGCCGCTATTTCAACAATCAACGTTGACTTAATATTTGCCTTTAGTGTCCCTTTAAGTAGGGTAGTCTAATGTTGAACCTGATGGTTACTGCTATGGAATGCAAATTCCCTCCTTAGATTGGGAACTACATAAAATCGGGTTTTAACTGTATTATTGTACTGTATAAAAGTCTAGCCTTGATGCCATCTAAAGTAGTTCCCAACACACAGCAAATGTTAAGGGCATCTGCAGGTACTGAGACTTTTATAGTATTAGCAAGGCTTGACATCATTACAGTGTGCTAACCATATGCACCGCTCGCTTGACAGGGGAAAAGCTGCATAAATGCATGGGACAAGAGTTTAGTCGTAAGGATATAATGAGAAGAGATAGAGAGAAAGCAAGACAAGACGCACTGACGAGCAAGGAGTAAAATGAACGATAGGACAAGGCATGAAGAAACGGTTTACATGCAAACTCGTGCCTGTGTATTGTTTCTGAAATGGAAAGTTTGCCGCATTGATGCTAATCTACGACAAAAAGCAGGTCGCACTGTGGACTTCAGACTGCGCTGGTCCCAAAATTCAAATGTTTTCAAGAACAAAATACAATTCCAGGGCCCCCAAGGGTCTTGAAAATGTACTTTTCAAATTCAAGGTTCAAATTCAACCCTGCAGTACTAAAAGGAAAGAGGCAGAGATGCTTATAGTGCCCACTGTATTGGACATGGGGATTAGGTAGGAAAGGGGATTAATAGGCATCTTTATATCAATCTTTCTAGGAAAAATGTGTATTGTGTACAAGTGGAACATACACGTTTTTTTTTAATGTAGCCCCAAATTTTTGTGCGTGTTACAATTGGACTCAAAAGTGAAATTGGCATCAAGTGATTTTCTTCAGTTTTCTAATTATAATGTTACCTGTGCGTTACAATCAGGGGTGCGCTAGAATTGTGCAAAGACAGTATATTGTGCATGTCACGCAGCCAATTTTTGCAATTTTTCATGGTATTTTAAAGGGACACTAAAGGCAAATGACAATTTATGTCAGAGTGAAAGCTCAATGTATGACAACGTCTAAAACCGCAGTATTATCAAGAGCAGTGCCCTACTTATCGAGAAATTAAGCTAAATGTACCACGTGATGAGCGCCACGAGTGGGACATTTTCGAAGTGATTCCAATGACGTATGAGAGTCTGCCTACAATAAATCACTAGTAATCAAACTAGCAGCAATAAAAAAAGAACCTTCCGTGCATCAAAAGACGTAATAAAATGCTGCTTGCTCGTTTCTGTTTGATTCATGGAAAAGAGAAGCTCTTTGGCGTGATCATGGGGAACGGTGCATGTGGTTCCGTTTTCGCCGAACTGCGCTTCGCCCAACGCCCTGCTTCGCTCACGCGGTCGCGTCTCAGTGGTAGTTTTGGGATCGCGTCCACATCCATTGCGGCGATTGCGGCAAGCTTCGATGGCTTCGATGGCCGTTGTTGCTGCTGTGGGTCCCGCTACTTTCGCTCTGCTGCTACTAGTGTCGGCGGGCGCGCAGTAAAGGCGGGCAACGTTGGGCACGGCAGCAGTGACGTATGAAAGTCTGATTTCAGGCGGGTGATTTGAAGTGCGCTAACACGATTCGGACCACTAAAACGTGATTTTATTTCAAAATAAGCACTTCCTTGTAGAGCACTGCACGGGCTCGGGCCTACCCGAAAACCCGAGCCCGGCCCGGCCCGTGGGCCGGGCCGGGCCGGGTAAAGTAGTTTTCACGGCGGGCCCGGGCCGGGCTCGGGTCTGAAGCTCCGGGCTTAGGGCCGGGCCCGGGTTTGAGGTGGCGGGCTCGGTTCGGGCCGGGCTTGGACTTTGCTCAGTTCTTAAAGGGACACTAAATTGAAACAATGAATCGGTTTAGACTGATAAAGTATACTCTGAGAACTCGAATGTCGTTAATTTCATCATCATAAGTTTATTCAGGAGAAAATCAAGGTCAAAGTTCTATTTTTTTATGTTGCCCCGACGTCATTGATTTCAAACTTAATTTTTGTCGTAATTTGGGGACATTAGCTCAATGATATTTCCTGAAACTTGGCTTGTTAAGTCTGTGACTTCCTCAGATGTCAATGTACTGCATTTTTTACCGATTAGGAACTACGTAGGCCCCAGTAGACGCCGTCAGAATCTCTGACGTCACGGTGTTTGCAGCGCGAAATGCCACGTGGCTTCGCTACTCGCATTTTCCTTTTGTGCGTTTTCACGCTTACGAAGAGTCTTGTCGCGGCGAGCGTGGTTATTTTGGAATTGTAAAAGAGTAATTTACTCATGTTAAGGCAGGTAGCGCAAAGAGACACGGACACAAGCGAAGAATAAGTGCACAGGACAAGCGCCAACTTCAAACTGGCGCTTGTCCTGTGCACTTATTCTTCGCTTGTGTCCGTGTGTCTTTGCGCTACCTGCCTTAACATGAGTTCCCACAAACTGAAGTTGGCGCTTGTCCTGTGCACTTATTCTTCGCTTGTGTCCGTGTCTCTTTACGCTACCTGCCTTAACATGAGTTCCCACAAACTAGCCCAGTTATCCGTTCTCGTAAGTAATTTACTTATAATAGAAAAAGCGTTTTTCTCTTTAGTGTCCTTTCAAGTTTCTTCCACATACATAGTGCCTACATACATGTTCCAAATTATGTCCCGAAAAAGCGTTTCATATATGTGGTGCAGGGTATTTGGGGAAGTTTATGAAGTACAGGTACTGAACTTCGTTTACTTCTTGCACATGGGGCTACTTGAATTAGCTGAAACGGGCGAGCTAAAATTATATAGATCAGGCGCTTATAACATCTCGCTAGTCTGTGCTTCATTTGCATTCGTTGGGATTTTATATCCCAAATGTTATTCTTTAATCGCAGTAATAAATGTAATATAATAAATTGATGCCTTTAACTTATCATCACAAGAGCGATCACAGAGTTCCAAAGCGGGGAAACGTTCTTGAAAATTCCAGCCCTCCACTAAAGCGAAAGTACAGCGCGTAATCTCGTTACATCGAATCCCTATAAAGACACACTCTTTTTTCATCGCTCCGCCACAGCTCCCAGTGGTCATGTGACGCGATATGGACATGCACAGACTGCTCTGTGTGCCCACATTGGTAATGTCTTAGCTTTCGTCTTGCTCCGCTATATCAGGGGTCTCAAAGTCACCTCAGCGAACGGGCCGCATTGATGAAAATTTACTCCCACGACAGCCAGCACAACGTGCCAAAGGTGGGCGCGCGGGGGCATAGGTTGTTGAAAACGTCAGCTAAGGTTGTCATTTGAGGAAGGACTTTTCCCACAGCTCATGTATGGGTCATTTCTGAAGGGGATTTGGCGGCAGGGTTCCTACAACATATCGAAAGCTATCTTCAAAATGACTAAAACCAAAGAGTTGTTTCACGGTTATGTATCAACGCATGGTGACCGCAGGGGGTGCCTCACGAAAAAATATGTTTTAGACCTGTCATGCCTGTGTAGCTCAAGAAGGTACGTATAAGAAAATTAAAAACAAATAGACGAAGACAGTCATGTGGGGGCCGCGGGCCGCTAGCGAGAGGTGCGCGTGTTTGAGACCTCTGCAATATATAGTGCGAGAGCTACATGATGCTGCCGCAACAGCTTTGGAATATGCAGGAAAAGCATAGGTGACGTGACGAAGTATCTGGCTTGAAAAAAAAAAAACAATTACGAATTCCGTGCCGGGTGATGTCCCCTTAGCTCGAACCATATGAATTCAATGAGTAATCGTCGAGAAGCTTATTCACACCCTATCAAACTGGAACGAAATCACTTCGTCCACCTCCTGCCAGTCCTACCTGCGTGTTCCAATGGCCACCTTCTATTGGTACAGCATCGTTAGGAAGGCATACACCATTGTAATATAGAAAAAAAAGAGCACGGTGCAAACCATGCATAACATGAACTGCTGAAAACTGCAAGTAGAAGCCCTCAAAGAGGAGTTTAATAGATGCTATTGAAGAATGGCACGACGTTCGGGAACGAGAAAAATGAAGGGATGAGCTGGACAGCTGTGTTCACTCTGCAGAGGTCCACAATGACATTATAAACTAGCTGCAGTGGTGGAAGCTAAGAACAACGACTGCCGACACGTTCAGAATTCGTAAGGCAGATGTGCGCCCCTGCGGCTAGCGAAAGCAGTGCAACAAATTTTAGCGCGCCAGGATATGTGGTGCAACAGAGCATGACATGCTAAAAGGCGAAATGCTTCACAAGAACATGTGAAGAAATAAACTACAAACTATGCCATAAAACCTTATAGACTGTATATACTCGCAGTGATGCGATATATCATAACGATGCTATGACAAATTGTTTTTTCTTCCTTTCGGCTACTTATACGTATATGAAGTACACGTGGCGCACACGGATCGTTATAATTTTTATCTAGGTTAGTGTACTTAAAACAAAGGTAATAAATTTGGCTTTTTTTCCTCGACTTGTCTTGCTCTGACAAGGTGCTACTATGTGGAAGACAGGTGCTACATATCCAGAAGGGTGCACGATTGGCTTTGTCGTTAGAGCATGCTTTAAATTTCAATAGAGAGCACAATAACAACAAAGAGAATACTGCGTACTGTTCCCTGTCTCCTCTGTTTTTATAGCGCTCCCTATCGAAACTGAAAGAATGCTGCAAATCCCTTTCCTTGCTACAATATCTG
Organism: Rhipicephalus sanguineus; assembly: GCF_013339695.2. Classification (NCBI taxonomy): domain Eukaryota; kingdom Metazoa; phylum Arthropoda; class Arachnida; order Ixodida; family Ixodidae; genus Rhipicephalus; species Rhipicephalus sanguineus. The sequence goes on from NC_051177.1 coordinate 11,412,733, forward strand.
CTACAAAACGCTCTTGGTGATCCCCATTGTGTGTGCAGAAAAAAATAGGTACATTATACCTCTGCCGAACGAACGTTCATCGTACCCAGTAAGTCCGCTCAACTGTTTCCACCGTGAGCCCCTTTTTACAAGAAATTACCATAGGTTAAAGTATAATTGTTAGCGATGCATGCACCAACAAAGCGTAGATATTTCATACTTAAAACGCCTCGCTGTCGATTCTATGTTCGAGTTACACCACCTAGATTATTGGCTCGGGCCCCTGTCGGGCCCGATCTGCGGTCGGGCCGGGCCGGGCCGGGTAGCTGAAATCTTTTCTCGGGTTCGGGCCGGGCCCGGGTCTGGCTTTGAGTCCCCGGGCCGGGTTCGGGCGGGTAAACTTTAACGAGCTCCGGGCACGGGCCGGGCCCGGGCCGAGAATCACGGCCCGTGCAGTGCTCTACTTCCTTGGCATAAAAGTAGCACTACGAGGTTTCTGGACAGCTATTTCAACAATCAACGTCGACTTAATAATTGCCTTTAGTGTCCCTTTAACATATATATATTCCTTATGTGCTTTTTTAATGTTTGCCAATTTGCAGTCAGTAAAGCTTAGATGTTGTTCCAATGGTCTAAAGACAGAGTGCTGTTGCTTGCAGGCAAAGGAAGTTTTCCACAGGATGTATCCCAATGAAGAGTTTCTGCCACGGGCACCTGATCCAGAAGAGATTCTCCTCGAGCATGAAAACAATCCAGGTGACCATGGGCCTCTTACTGAGGACGTTGAGAAAGACCAGTCCGACTGTGGTAAAGGCGATGATGCGTCAAATAGTGCTCTGCCTGCCATATCCAATCCTGGTGCCTCTTTGTCTGGAGATTCATGAGTGCTTGCATCTTTTTTTTTAATAAAATTATGCTGTTAAGTTTGGCTGAATGCTTCTCTATGTACTTTTTGTTTGCTCTCTTCGCATTGTATGAAGCGAAATGGAACACGTAAATAATTTGGCAGACAAACTGGGATTCAATGAAAGGCAATGTTGCATGCTGTAAGTATTTTTGGTCTCTTGGCTGCCGCTTGGTATTTCTCTTGAATTTCTTTCTTCAGTTTTACTTTTTTTGTTTTTACCAGAAGTGCACATCTTATTGCACCATTGCAAAACGTGGGCGACCAGGAAGATAGTTCTTATTGCTGTTTTCTGTGCTATAATCCACAGACTATACACGATTATTTTTTTAAATATTAGAGGCCAGATTTTGTGTTAAGTCACAGTGCCATTCCACAATCATCGCCATGACATTTCTAAATCGCATTGCCACGTCATCATATGCAAGCAAATTTTGCTCAAGTTTTAATGTGTTCGTATTTGTAAGCACATCTGCAAAACCTTGTTTCAAAAAAATCAAATAACAGTTATCCTAATAATGAAAAGACAATAGGCGGCATTGCTCCGGGTCGGAGTGGTCTAGTCGAGCACCTGCGAGAACTAATGATTATGAAGTGTTGAAGAGCTGCTTAACGAATCTGACATGCTTCACTTGCTTTTTGTTCATTCTGACGGCTTTCGAAATTAACTTGCTTTTCATTAAGGATCCAAACTTTTGGGATTGATAACAAAACACCTGCTTTTCTATTGTGCACAGGTTGCAGACAAGCTGAGACACCCATTTTGAATCTGATTCTGCCTGTAACTGTTGTCGGCAAAATATGACACGAGTATCAAAATTCCATGGCAACGATATTCTAAAAACAAAAAACTTGTTTGACTTGTGTATTTTGATGGGCTGCATATTTGCTATTCCAGAGTAGCTTCCATTGCAGTATGATGCGGTTAAGTACACCTTTACATTTTTGATGACACATTGTTGAATCAGCACCGAAACTCCTTCAAGAGTAACACCCTCCACCACATGTAATGGAGACTGTGCTTTTGTTATGGTCTGACTTGGTGGGCATGCTGGGTAAGTATAAAACAATGAAGCTTTTAATAGACTGATCATAGTAACCGCCTCCAGTGCTTCCTGCAGCTCCCAAATGAACAACACAAAGCTTGCATAATTTCTAAATGAGGCGATCTTCAATGAAGTTTTCTTTCTTCACAATGCCTCAAAGGAGTATTGATTACTGCACTAGACTTCCAAAAACTTATCTTCCTCTAGTGGGTTGCTTTTTCTCATTACTAAGGCACACGTACAGGGTTGTCCAGCTGAGTGTGGCTGCACGCCGAAGTGAAGCAGCACACAGGGAACCATGGGAGGTGCTGCACGTCGTCTGCTACAGTGCTGGAGCGTGTCGCTCTTGCTCTGAGTGGCACACGGTAGCAGACTATGCAAAGCACTGGTTCCCTGTGCGCCTGACCTAGATGTGTGGCCGTACTGGCGCTCTACGGAGCATGGCCACGCTGAGCCGTGTTCAACCTAAGAGTATATAATCCAAGAAAGCAGTCATGCAGCCAATTCCTGTGACTGACCTTCCACAAAAGCTACAATGTCATGCCTTGAAGAGATGAAAAATCCGCTAACATGAAGTGTTGCTGGAGCCGCCGTTTCGACAAGCGGACTTTTCTTCAAGGTTGCCCCTGCTTTCGTATCTCTTCAAGCTTCCATCTTCCACTGAAATTATGCCTTTTTTTTAATTTTATGCCTTGCACTATATGCTGCGCCTGTTCAGTTTACAAAAGAACAGATAATACAAAAGCACCACAAATAAGCACACTTGTAAGAAACTTCCTTTGGCTGGCTGTCGTAATTTTCTGACACAGAGATGTCAAGAAAATTTAATGCCAGACTCCTGGCATATATGTCACTTAGACACACAGACAGTATCAAATCATGCCAATCACTCTACATCCATTCAGGATATAAACTTTTTTTTACAGGTTGCTGTTGGTGTCGTGTGAAGTATGTTTAAAGAAGTGCTGACACAAGAATTTCGCATCTTGCTTTTTCTGTTGCAGTAAGTAGCTAATGACCCATTTATAATGCCTGGGAACCTCGTTTGCTCGAGCGTACAACAGTTAATTATTTGGAGATGCTTTTGTTGCAGTTTCGGTTTCAGGGAGCGTGAAGAGAAGCAGGACCAGTTAAGGATAGAGCAGAAGGAATTACCCAATGGGCAACTAATAACTTTGGGACGTCTATCGGACCACTTTTCTGGACATCACGTACATCTGGCGGATGCACGAGAAATCCCGTGGGACGTCCAGCGGGACGTCCACAGGACTATATGGCGCAAAATAAGGAATTGAACATCCCGATCATCCCACCGGGCGACCGGATATTCGGATGTGCTTGGACTATGCAAATTCAGTAAAAATCTTACCCGACCTCCAGAAAAACGTCCGTGGAATAATGCAACGTCCAGTGTACGTCATATGCTGGATATAGTGAGGCTTTTAAAGGTCATTATCACGTCACCTTCAGGATATCATATGATATCCTGAAGGTGCCCAAAAATCCACCACGGAAAGTCCAGCTCTGGACGTGATAATCCTCACTATATCCAGTGGAGCACCAATGGGCTCATTGTAAATACAGCTCAAAAATAGAGACGCAGACAAGAAAAAAAGTAAGGACACAAACAAGCGCTTCTTTGTGTCCTTACTTTTCTTCTACACACCACTTATGTCCAATTTCCACGTAGAATTCACATCGGTTTACTACTGAACAAATAATAAATCTGAACATGCAGAGGATTATGAGCACGTACTTCATAAATGACGTTTAGTGTATGGCGCACAAATAATCATGCTTATAAGAAGCAATAAATTATCCAATGATATTGTAAAAGCGGCTTTATTAATGATCTTAATGCTGTGGTGCGCAAAGGAACGAAAACACGAAGGAATAAAGCGCAACTGAATGTGGCACAAAATACGACAGAAGATGACCGCACAAGGTGAAGCTGATCGTCGCGGCAGCAACATAAATTCGAGCTCTGCATGAATGCACTCCAGGTCCTGTCAAAGAAACTGCGCTGGCTTCCAGGCAAGCTGGCGTGGTCTCGGGCCTCATGTCTAGTACAGCGGTGAAGGAAAGCTGCATACCAGAAGAATTCTAAAATGTATGCGAAATAACTTCATGAAAAAAAACATGGTCCCTTATGCATTCACCTGAGACGACTCGAAAACGAAAGCCATCTTTTTCGTCAGTCGATTCATTGATCCTCGCTGGCTCCTCTTCGAAAGTTTTCTGCACATAACGTGGTTTCGGACTGCCCACAGGATCGTAGGCATTGCAAGCTTTCTGCACCTCACCTGCTTTTACATTGCCTCCGTGATCGGCCCCCGATCACGGAGACAATCCAAAGCGACAATGTCATGTGATGGCGTCATCATATGACGTCACGTTGAATGACGTCATAGTGACGTCACAAGTTCTGTCGCCCTGTGACGTCATGGTGACGTCATCACGTGATGATTTTGCGCATCACTCGTGTTGGCGACTCGGGACGCCGACGGTCAATTTTCTTGTTTGATGAGGCATCTAAGGCTTTAGCCTTAAAAAAACAACACAAACCAGTGGCGGATCCAGAGGGGGGGGGCGGTAGGGGAGATCGCCCCCCCCCCCAAAGACTGTGTGACACGCCCCCCCCCCCCCCCCCCCCCTTCCCTCTAGTGCCTGCGTCCACCTCCTTTGTCAGGTTGCCCCGGCTACCACTGCCCAAACCGCAGAGGAAGCCGAATGGCTAGAGCGTCCGTTTCCAATGCGGAAGCTACCGGGTTCGATTCCCAGTGCCGCCGGACACCAGCCGGTTTTTCTAAAGAGTTGCCCCAGCCTGGCAGTTTGTGTTCTGGGCACTCTAGATGGTGCCCTCGTCTTTCCTGGAACTTCTTTCACCCCCTTTCCATGTTTTCCAACGACGAGGAGCCTCCGTTCTGCTATTTTAGTCCCCCTCCCCTGCACAGGAGGGTTGAGATGTTCTTCTCGAGACGGCGTATCCTGTGCTTTTCTCTTCTTCTTTATCCAAGAATTTCATCTCCTCAACCCCCTTGCTTCCTCAGCAAAAGGGGGTGGCAGCTTAAAGGAGCATTGACACAAAAAGTTTGGATCTTGTTTTTTCTACGACTCACTTATTACGGATGGAATGCTATTTTCCTGGAGCGCGCGACGGTTAATTATTTGTACATAGTTTTATAGCGCCCAGCCGCAGTTTCGGTTTCAGAGAGCGCGGAGTGAACACAGAATAGTTATCATGTAAATAGTTATTTGTATCGAGAGGCAGCCACCGTACCGCAAAGAGACAGCGAGAGACACTATACGCGACCACCCTCCCTCCCTGGCCGCCCCATCGGCTACAATGGAATCGAAGAAGCCGGCCCAGCGCGTCGTCATTCCATATGTGCCGGGCATCAGTGAACAGCTCTCCAGGGTCTTCGGAAAAGCGGGGGTCACAGTAATTCACAAACCGGAATTGACGCTCACCCACTTGCTACCGAGGCCGAAAGACCGACCATCACCAAGGCGTAGTCTACAAGGTGTCGTGTTCTGAGTGTCCAGCCAGCTACATAGGCGAGAGCAAGTGTTTCCCGGAGAGAATACGCCAACACAAGAACGACGTCAGGAAGATGGAAGCGCAGCGCAGCGCTCTTGCAGAGCACTGTGAGAAGCACGACCATAAAATAGACTTTGACGGCGCTTCTGTTCTAGGAAACACAAAGGATTCTGCGAAGGAGGCTCTTGCTCGAGTCTCCGCACATTCAGCACACACCTGCAAATGTGAACCGCTCGCTAGGAACAATGCCCCCAGTATACGTTCACGGCCTCCGAAACGTGAGGGGAAGGGAAAACCGGAGCCGTGGTGAGAGAACAAGACACGGCCATGCTTCCATGACCAACGCAGTCACCCCCTGAGGAAGGGAGCGAATCGATCCCGAAACGTTGGGCTCTCTTCAAACTGTGGCTGGAGCCATTTCAACTTCCTAAAACCGCGTCCACATGCGCACCGTGTCGTCAACTCTTTTCAAATAAGGCTTTCTGGGTGCTGCTATAATCCCCTCTGAGGCGTTGTAAGTATGCGTGACCCCCCAAAAATGCACTGCCAAGGCAAGGACAGCCATAGGCGTGCGCAGGGGGGGGCAAAGGGGGCGAGAAGGGGGGGCGCAAAGTCAGCCCTATACATTGTAGGGGGGGCGATAGGGGGGGCGCAAAGGCAGCCGCTTACATTGACATAATAGGGAGGGGGGGCGCTGCGACGAACCTTCGCCCCCCCCCTGAAGGGCAACCCTGCGCACGCTTATGAGGACAGCAGCATTTGCACTCCCGTGCAAGTGTGCCCCCTCTTCCCGTTCAAAAAGTCTGCTAGGAGAGAGCGCTCGCAAGAATCGTGACAGCCAGCACAAACTCGTGCGCAGGTGGTGGTTGGTTGGTTACACGAAAACCAAAGGCGAGCTTCGCGTGCAGTGGCGCTACACGCACTTTAAAATCGATTTTAAATATGTTCTAGGCGATATTATCCATCGATATTTCGTAGGTGATGCGTGTGTGTCCACCCAAATCTATCCCACAGTTGTTATCTCGCCTTCAAAATTTTGTGTCAGTACTCCTCCAACAAAGTCTCTTCGCGGCGTAAGGCAAGACGCTGGATTGCACACATCGCTGACATATCTGAATCAGAGAAGGTTATCACAATACGAAACAAAGCCTGTAGGAACCTTTGGATTGTTGCCGTCGACGGGATGAAACAGTGTTCTTCACGTCACCGTTTTTTCCGGCATTCCCAGTGCAGCTTGTCGCTTGGCACGAAGTTCTCCCTCTAAGAACTCAAAGGTAAGAAGTTCTTGAAACGATGCACTTGCAGCTATATGCTGCCGAAGTTACTAGAACGTAGGGTATTGCCGTCACTGCCGCATCTTGCTAAAACGTTTTAGTCTGACGCGTGGTCTCACCTTTCACTCCTTTCTCTCTTTATTCTTTCGGCGAAAAGCATGGGAGAGCTTCCACAGCCAGGCACGTAGCCAGGATTTTTTTTTCGGGGGGGGGGGGGGGGGGGGGGGAGCAAGGCCTAATTGTTCGAAAGAAAGTCCATGGCAAAAAGAAACAAAAAGTTGCCCGGGAATATAGAAGGCTGGACGAATTGGGGGGGGGGGGGGGGGGGGGCCTTGCCTACGTGCCTGTTTATGGCAGCTGCAGGTTTTTCGGATGGCAGTCCTAATGCTGTAGGTTTGACGTTGCACTGCGCTTCTTACAGCGTATACGAGTGAAAGGAAAGTGGCTGCATCGCCTTTGTTTACGACAAGAATTTCCACTCTCAAATTTGGCGGGAAACAGCGGTGCGCATTGACAAGGCACAGGCGGCTGGCGACTGTCCCACCGTCCTGCGAGCGTCTAGACGCGCGCGTTGCTACCCGAGTCGTATGAATCTTGAGACTGGTACTGTGGTTGCCACTTGACCCGTCCCGGCGACACGAGGTAAGCGTAGGTCACGCACAAATAAACAGCTTGCGTTTAGAACTTTCGGTTTGATATCGTCACCCCTTGATTTTTTTGTTTCTGAGTTCAAGAAGACTTGAAACGTGCCTATCATTGCTAGCTGCAGTATTGGAGATACCAGTCAAGCCAGTATTCAGCCAATTATATCCTGCATTAACCTGTTCAGAGCAGCCAAGAAATCCGCAAATTGACTATACGCCTAGTGGATGGGTGGATGCTATGAGCGTCCCCTTTATAACGGGGCGGTGACAAGTGTGCCACCATGCTCGAAAAAAAAAAAAACCTTTACTCTTTTTTTTTTTAGCGTTGGCCTAGTGTCTTTACTTCAATTAAGACTATTTTACTCCAGAAGAAAAAAAAAACCTTAAGTTTTCAGCTCCGTTCTGTGCCCTTTACGGCAGAATGTCCTTATTTTTTTCCCAATATTTATTTTTGTCCTTTCTCTCTAGTTTTCTGCCACCAATACTCTAACCGTATCTTACTTATTTCAATCGCGGGTGTGTTCAGCTTTCCATTGTCTCTAAAACCCAAGGCGTCATGTAGGCTCGTGCCCAAACGTACACCTGGGTGGATGTCTCCACATTCAATCAGAACATGCTCCGCCGTTTCCTGATCTTCCCCGCAGCACGTACATTGTTCTTCTTCTTTATTGAATCTCGCTTTATAACTACCCGTTCTAGCAACCCGATCTCGTTTCAAACACAGTAAAGCGCTTCCCATTGAATTGTCGTAAAATGCCTCCCTCCTTATTTCATTTTTGCCCTTTCGGTAGTTACTCAAAGCCGGTTTTTTCTCCATAGCTGCCATCCAGTAAATCCTCTCCGCCTCTCTGACTTTTCGCTTAACGCTCTTTGTTGACATACTGCTTACCCTACCAGCCGTATATTTACTAGTGAGCCTCCTAGTTCTTTTCCTCCACTGTGTGTCCACGCTCATTCCTATACCAGTAACGGAACACCTTCTCTGCCCATCTACTCTCCTTCATATTCCTTAGCCTTTCTTCGAACCTTATTTTGCTCTGAGCCTCCCTCGCCTCAAAACCTGCCCATCCCATATCGCCCTTTACGGCCTCATTTGCGCCGACGTGCGCGCCGACGGAAGCGCCATAGGCGGCGAACTCAATCATTGCTCTCGGGAAAGCAAGCAGACGGCCGCCGTGGTTTCCTACGTCGTTGTACGTGTGTTTCCGCGTTGTTCACGTTTCCGTAGTGAAATAAGCAACGTTCGTCGTATGTGTGGTGGCCGAAGCTTCAAGGGACGTCGAATAACAATTGCTGGAGAGTGGAGTGCTCAAACACTTACAAAAACGCGCCCGGAACACGGTTTTACTCACTTACCGCAAGGCCTCCTGAGCAAGAGCCACGGAAGCAATGGATCGCCGCTGTTCGTTGGCAAAGACGAGCCGCTTCGTCATTGGGCGGGTTAACACGTCACTTCTTGTTCTAATGCTTTCGTTCTGCCATATCGGGGCTCGCTGGATGCACTCGATCATGTTGACACTGGTAGACGACCAAAGTTATCAGCCTGAGCATGCGTTGGCTCGGTTCGACCGCCGTGCTGGGCACTTCGCTCAAACGTTCTATATTTCAGAAGTGTTGTAGTTCGGGCGAGTTGGTCATCCATGAACTTAGCTTGTACTAGCGCGGTACATGTACCGCGCTATTACAAGCTAAGTTCTATATTTATTATTTACAGAAACAGAAATCCAGCAATGGTTGACTTCAGAAAGAACAAGAAGTGATTGAGACGTCACCTTTCTAAACAAAACAAAGCGGATGTTCACCACGAGCTGCACCTCATAGCTGGATCTTGTTACGCTGGTCTGCGCGACGCACCTTTGATATTCACCGGCATGACGATTCACTCCACGCGGACGTCGGTCATCACATGTCTTCTTGGCGACCCTCTTCAAAACTTGTCACTGTCACCTCTTGATACTTAACTCACAGCACTAGATCATCAAACAACACGTCTTCTGCGGTCGAGCGAACGATGCTATCACTAGAATGACATAACTTAATTGTTCGCCGACTAACTCCTCACTGACTAAACTCCTCACTGACTGACTCTGCCCCCGCGCGCTTGCTGCGCTTGCATTGCCTGTATCGGCTCGCGCCTGGGTTCGGGAAGGTGCGTATGATTCGTCTGTGCGTAGCACAGAAATCTAGGGAAAGGGCGAAATCCTCTCACCGATTCGCCTGCGGAATCAGACGGCGCCGTTGGCTCGGCTTTGCTTTCTCGAATATTCCGATCTTTCGCGTTCGTTGGCTGTGTCGGTGGTGTCTTTCTGCAGCCCTTCTAATGCAGTTACGAGGAATGTGCCAATATCCTACAGAATCCGCTATAACACTATGATTGAATTAAGTACTTTTTTCTTCAGTATATTTTTTCCACATGTTAAAAAACTTCAAGGTATGTTTTCCAAGACATGTGAAAGAAATGAACATGAATTGTTTTCTTTTGCATGAAATAAACGCTGCCCACGATTTTGTGTTCGGAAGTGTCAAAGGTACTGAAGCAATGACACACTGACTGAGATAAATTTTCTAAAGTACAAGCGATATGTCGCACGCTCATATATTCAGCATCTCTTGCTCATGCTCAGCCCGATATAATGTTAATACGCACATTGCGATTTATTCTTTCGGTTACAAAGTGCACAGCTATTTTTTAAGGCAATATGCAGAAAGTCACTTGCAAGGCTTACGTAAATATGCGTCAGCACTATGCCACTTGCTAATTTTCGTCGTCTGTGATGCTGCTGCCGTTCTGCTTTGTCGTTGCTGTCTTAAATTTATTTTACTTGTTAAAACGATGCGACGTACGCGTGGAGATGAGCAAGTGAAGCAGTGCTTTATTTATTTTGAAGCACTCTCTAAAATAAATAGTTTCATTTGCAAACGGCACATGCGCAGCTTCGAAACCACCTGCCTACATTCGCGTGCCTCCTCTGGTCCGGCTGTCAGAAACGCTATTTCTTTATCGGTTAAAACCAGTGACGGTTCACTCACGCATTTCTCTCCTTGTTTCTTTATCAAGAAGGCTTCTAAGAGCCGCCACTCGTGCATTGTCGCCTTGAAAGGTTTCACCTCGCTTCTCAGCGACTGAAAACGACCTGGATGTGGGTTGAGGGAAAGCAACCAGCGGTATTACGGTACCGCTCTTCCTTTCTCGCTCGTTGTGCTTTCGCCGCTGCTAATTGCGGTAAAGGCACCCCAACACCACAAAAGCTTTTGTCGAAATTTACTGTGTGGTGTCACGCCTCATTATTGCCTAGTCAGCCCATGCATTCTTAACGATCCACTTGTCGTTCGGGAGACGCACTATAGTGCGCCACTGGAACTGGGAGCGGACGAGCGAGAGAGGAGAAGCGCTACCGTAATCCCGTACCATATTTGTGTACCGTGTTTCCGCAACTTGATGAAAGACTCTAATAGCGCACCGTGCACCTGCCGTGTCGTCTCTGCCGTCTGTTCGGCGCCATACGGATGACTTTTGTCCAAACGAATAATCCGAGTACAAGTGCTGACAACGCGAGGTCAACGAGCCTCCTAATCCCCGGAAGGATCGTGAGAGATGGCGGTCCTCAACCTCTGAAGTCTTGCGCGGTCAACGGGACATTGAATTTTGAAGTGCAGGTGTGTGCTCACCCTACAAAGGTTCTAGGATTGGTGGAATCCTGGTGGGATGACAGCGTGGAGAGAGGGAAAATGGGGTGGACCTCAATCTGCTAATTTAATCCGGTGCTGGAGCACCGTGCCTGTTCCCTGTGATCTGGATAATGTAAATTACTTGTATAGTTTTCTTCCTTCCATCAACTTATCCTGATGACTGCCCGGCAAGACACGAACCCGTGTTCGCACCGGCTACGCAACCCGATTTCTAACAAAGGCATAGCGCAGCAAAATGGCCATATATCTGAAGTGTGGTAGCCCGTAATTTGTAGTAATTCTTCCAATTTATTAAGATTAGAAAACTGATTAGGACAACTGAGTGGAACCACTTTAAGTACAAAGTAACAGTATTTATGCTGTGATGGGGTTCTTTTAATAATAGTAACACTAAAAACAAAAGGGATCCCCCTCTCTCTCTCTCTCTCTCTCTCCAATTTTCTTCAAGCGACCCCCCCCCCCCTAAAATGAGTGGCTGGATCTGCCCCTGCACAAACCAAAGTAAATGAAACGCTAACAGTGCAACGTCGTGTATGCCTCACTTCATGTTACGCGAGCGATCGCCCGAAAACAAACGTGATTCTCTGCTCAGAGCAGCTGAGAACACGCGTCTGCGGGAGAAAAGAGGCTTCCTTTACCCGTCTGGTCATCTCTTGATATGTATTAAAGAGATGACCAGACACGCTGTTTAAGTACTCCGGAGCTTCAGCACGAAATTGTGGTGGACGCCATGCTGAGGTACGTCATCAGGAAATAAAAGCGGGAAATTGCGGTCGGGTGCCCTGTTGACGCGCACTCAGATGCCGCGGAAACAATTGTATTTTATGTAACTACTCGTCCACATCTTTTTGTAAAGTCTCTGAACCGGGCGAACGCTAACTGCCGAGAACATTGGACATATCTGAAGTTGAGAATGAGTTGTTTGAAACTGTCTTCATTTCGCATATAGTGAAGGCTTGAAGCAATGCACGCATCTCGCGCGAACGTTTCACTGACGTTCAGCGATCCCTGTAGATAGAAACAATACGATCGACGCACGAGTGACCACAGCTGGCTTCGAAACATCTAGGCGATATATATATATATATATATATATATATATATATATATATATATATATATATATATATATATATATATATATATATATATATATATATATATAATAATTTTGTGAATTGATTGAGATATTACACTTCTATTTGTCAATTTCTTACCGTATTTTCGTTCAGGCATCTATTTAACTTATACAGGAAGAATGGGGGTATTTGTAACTTTATTTCATGATATCTGGATATTTGTAAAGCATTTTCTATATTGCCTTTTATGCAAAAACTTGTGGAATAAGGTGAGTTTACCTGGTATTGCTTTTCTTTCAAATGTTTGCGCACGGTGAGCCTTGTTGTACGCTACCTCAGAAGCAAAAGACAACAGCATTGCACGAGCGGCATTGCTGTGCGGCCGTCTCTACTCCTTTTTTTTTTTGTTTCCCTTGCGTCTTCCCAGTGTGCTCAGTGCATAATAAGGTGCTAGTGGAGGCTAATGAATTGTCGAATAAAGCGGTGTGCTAGCCAACCACTGGAGACCATGAGCAAAAAGCTCGTAGTGTGAAGCGGTCACTGCGCGTAAGTGTTTCAGCTGACTGCGCGTGTAATTTACATTTTTTTATTACACTTCATTCTTGAATGCCTGATGCTATTGCCCGATTACTCGTGCGAAGTTTTTTTTAGGGGCGAAGCTCCTTAAGGCGGCACCCGTTCGTCCCTCGTAGTCGTAGTCGTTGTGAGTAACCAGTCTTACGCTTTGACCTCCAAGGTGGTGCCGGTGGGAGATTTTTCCTGTGCGTTGTTGAACAATAAAAAATTCGCAGCGTTAGCTAAAAGCCGACTTCTTCTGTCTCTCATTCCCATTAGCAGCCATTCTTTACCTCCAAGGTAGTGCCTGGTGAGATTTCTCCTGTGCGTGATTAAACAATAAAAATTTTGTTCAAAACGCCGTTGATTGATGAAATAAACCAACGAAAGACGCCAGATGTTCTGTAAAAGCAAAACGAAAGAACGCCAGATGTTTCTAAAGCAAAACGAAAAGGCGCCAGCTGCTTAACGAAAGACGCCAGATGTTTTCTAAAGCAATGGTTTTCTAAACAATGAAAATTCACAGCGTACATGTAAAATTAAAGTGAGCTGCAAGTCGTCATAACTCATCGAACCTTTAGTATAAACGCGCCCGATCTCACGTCGGTGATGATGTACTGGGCAGAATTCACGGAAGATTCACGGTTTACCGATGAACCTCCGCAGCTTCGCCCACTCATCATCATTCACTCCGTGGATATGCTGTGATTTTTTAAAGACGATAGTCTTTCTTGGGGAACTTAAACGCAGAAATTTTGGTCTGTCTTTCTGTCTGTCCTTCTGTCTGTCTTTCTGTTTGTCGGCACGTCCCTCGATTCAGCCACTCGGCCAAAGTTGAACCACTTGCCCAAGGGCCAGCCATCGTGAACGGCTGAATAGGTTCATACTTGTGTACATTGTTGATCAAAAAGCAAACATTACGCATATCTGAGGCGCAACATCACTAGGTAAGTATTAGGCGGTGTGTTCCTTTAACAGAAAATACATAGATACGCACTTTTAAAGACCTTGATGGTATGCGTTTAACGTTGAGACAGTAACGCGTTTATTAAAAGATTGCCACAGCTGAAGCGATCAGCGGTCCAAGCCGAGCAAGCGCGAGCGCCAACAACAACCGTCTTCGTCCTCTTCTTTCGCAGGCGTTCTTGTCTGCGCCCTACCATGTTACAAATCACTCCCCCGCGGAAAAGGAGCCATCCTGGCCTCCTGGCGACCTAAGGAACAGGTACAACTGGTGGGTCATAATGCGGCTTCAGTCGATCGACGTGAACAGTCTCGCGGCCGCGACGACGGCGGTCCGTAGATCATTGAACAGGCTCAATCATATAGTTAACTGGGGATGCTTGACGTAGGACGCGGTAGGGGCCTTCGTACTTAGGCAGTAGCTTTGTGGAAAGGCCAGGAGCGGAGGAGGGAACGCGAAGCCACACCAACGTTCCAGGCGAATACGACTGAGGAGGCAGGTTTTCGTCGTTACGGTCCTTCTGGCCCTACTCGCCCTACAATGTTACAACCCTAGTTTCTTAAGGTGCGCTGAAAATGCGACTGCGCTGAAACTTGTTTTCCTCCGTGCCCTCTGCACAAGCTCATTTTGTGTTTCGGTTCAGTATTGCATTGTACGAATGACAGGGGGCGCCGCTCTGGCATTCCTGTTTTACCCAGGCGACGTGTAAGTAAGAGAGTTTGTGGAGAGTACTCGTTGAGTGCGGACGTTTCTTCTCCTTCGGCGCATCGCGCCAAACAGCGTGTTCGGGCTGGCCGGCGTCCCCACCGGTCGCGTTGGTCACCGCCGGTCTTCGCCTGCCGCTGCGCCGGGACTACCAGCCCGCAACACAGCACTCGTGTTTCCCGACGTATTGCCAGATGGCGTCCATATCTCACGCAGCGCCTCTTCTATCGTCTTTAGACGACATTTGCAGCGAAGCACGCAGATACGCGGCCAATTTTTTTTCTTCTCCTGAAATATCACGAGTATTGCCTGACCTTAACGCTGCCGCGTCATCCAGCCTTAAAGGGCGACGACCCAACTCGCTGGTTAGCATATTCTTCGAGTCTTGGACCTAGTACACTGTGTATAAATAAATAAAATAGATAAGCAATATATATATATATATATATATATATATATATATATATATATATATATATATATATATATATATATATATATATATCTTGTGGGATCTGAGAGGTGGTGTTCAATCGCCGCTCTCGGAACACACGGAAGACAGCAGACGCGGTTGGTTCAAACGAACACTTTCTCGTTTATTACACACTGCTTTTACATTCGGCGAGCTCGCCGGCCGAATATTATTACAATCTAGTCACTCGCTAAAACAATTACACGCGGACAATGAATACTTAGATAACATATCACACACTCCAACAACGTAAGGCATGAAATACACCATAACATAAGACAACATACGACAAGCAATAACCGCGAATGCGGCGTCGCGAGGACGCACGACTCACCACTACGAGGGGCCCCGAGGGAAACGAGCCGCGGTATCGTCCCCCTGCGGGACCCACCGCGGGAGCCGCCGTCCACGCCAGCCGCCAAATCCCAAAAAGACTTCCTTTTTCCCGCCCGGCGGCCGCGGCGGCCTCGCTCGCTTCTCTCCGGTGGCGTGGCCGTCGCTTACGCGCAAACCCCAACGCTCGCGAGCCCAGAGCCACTGCCTCCGACGGCCTATCCGCGAGGCGCGCGTGCGCCATGAGGCGCAGACAACTTTACAGGGGCTGATAGCACCCCCACAATATATATCTCAGTGCGTTAGTACACTTTTTCCTTTCATTCTTACTCGAGTAAATGGATAAATAAATACAGGAGAGAATGGCAAACTTAAAATATAGCTGAGCTAGTTGATAGATATTCATGTTAAGAAGATATGACGTGGAAACACGGACATAAGAGAAAAGTCGAGAGAGTGAACAGGTATCTCTCACGTAGACCACTACTCGCACTTGATTGATAGCTAGGTATGGCCTCTTACGTGGGAATGCGCAGATAAATATTTGTGTCTACCTTCGGTTCCGCCACTGTGTGATTTTTCAGTTAGCGGAGTTTCTGGTGTCTACTCTCCTGTGTCCGTGTTTGCTAGCCCTGTTTTTATAAAGGGCCCCTAGTAGCCTCTGAAAATACAACAAAAACAATAAACAATGAGCGCGTTATTCTCTCTTGGCGTTTTTTGTATTTTGGTGCACTTTGTGATGTCGGAACAGTGATTCACGTGACATCATCAGGGTACATACTCTCGACTGCTCCATATACGAGAAATAAGAGTTGTGAATTGTCTCCCATACTGCTTTGCTATGCAGCCGCCCACCCGCTCTTGCTTCTCTCGCACGGCTATCGTGCGCGATTAACTGATTTCGCTCCATTTTGTGCGTTTGCAACCGCGCATGCAGAGATAACGGACTGTAGCCGACAAGCGCGAAATCATGATAGCTTCAACGCTTAGTGCTGACACTGTACGCGTGCTTTATAAAGAAATAAGTGGCGAGGAGATGTCCGCTGTAAGAATTAAGGGCATTGAAGGCGAGAACGAAACCAATGAAAAAAAAAAAGGCTCCGGATTATATGATTCTTCTAACGGACGCAGTCTTTACAGCGGAGACGATGCAGCTTTCCAGGAAAAAGGCGAGCCCACTTCAACGGTTTTTTGTATATTTTTATTGCGTTAGCAATTGTATGGACACTCAGGAGAGGTCTTCACCGTCGCCGTCATGCTGCGTATAAACTCTAAATCGATAACAGCGCTCCGCGCATTGTATATGTTCTACCCGCGAGTAAAAGCTCGCGAGCGTTGGCAAGGAACACGGCTAAAGCAGAGATGAAACAAGCTGGCCATCTCAGTCACACGGAATAACCTCAACCCGCGTGCGAGGCCTGCCGTCGATTAATCCTCAAGCAGAAGGAAATACCCCGCCCGTCATTTGCTGGGCGAAGGAGCAGGAAGGGATATCCGGGGAGAGGACTGCGTAACTCGAGCAACAACTGTGAACGTTGACGATAAGGGCGCGGTCGAGAGCGCTGGCAGGCGCGCTATTTCGGCAGACATCCCCCAGCGAACGGCTCGTATACCTTCACGCTACGAGCGTTGTTGTAAGCGCTGTGATCTCACTGTTTCGCGCTCCGACCACTGATACGACAAACTGACCGAAAACCGCTTCTCTCGCGGGAGCGGCCGTATTGCCATACCGCAGCGTTTTGTAGAGTTAAACTCCGGCGATTTTTTGGCCATGTCAAAGTAATGGTGCTTTTATGTTCCTGAGACGCTCCTGTTACGGGCCCGATAGCAGAAATACTCGGCAAATTGGAGAATAATTTTAAATAAGCAAAAAAGCGCAACACCGAAACCGAAACCCAACCGAGTGTACTGTCTACGTATGACGTAGACGTTGTTACGAACGAACCGGAAGTCGTGCAAGGCATGCCGGTCACGCCGGCGCGGAGTATGAAAACCATGATGAAAACCATGATGAAAACTGTGAGCGCTCAACGCATGGCAACGGCAGCGGCGCGATATTGGCTGCGCGCACACAGGGGCGCTGCTGCAGACTTCCGCCTAGCAACGGCGCGACATTTGTTTTCGTGGCCACTACAGGGAGCGACCGCCGCGCCGCCATCCGATAGCGCCTGAAACGCGCTTCTGGGCACTTTTTCTCCCTGAAGACGGCCGCTGGCCTAGGTACTGAGGAGGAGAACGCCCCTAGCTCCACTTGTCCCTAAAAGCGCTTCGCGCCGGTGTCAACTCACGTCAAGGTAAGTTCTTGCATTCCTTGTTCTGCGATGTTTTCCACGCGCGACGATGAAATTTCTCCACGCAGTACGCATCTCACTTAGAACTATTTTCATCGTGACAGTTTTTGTATCTTCTTGTAGCCTGGGAACACCGTTCAATTTGTGCGACAGAAACTTATAGCTTCCGTCTCACGCTATTGTATTGAAACGGTTGAATACCGCTTGTAGTTACTTTCTTGCCCTAGAGTTGAACTAGTAAAAGGTTTGTGACACACGTTTATGAGAACGAATGCAATAAGCTAGGTCTTCGCTTGTACATTAGTGTGCAAAAAAAGCTTTTACTTGCGCAGGTGCCCAAGTTGCGAGTGCAGTCGTAACGCTTTGTCGTTGGATCCGAGCCCATGGAGGAAGTTGGAGCTGTAGAGCTGTATGTAAGTAAACTTTGTGCGTGCATATTATTCGTTTGACCATTGCGAAATATGTCAGAAGTGGTGTACTAATCAGTGCACAAAAATTGATCTGCCAACGTTAAACAAAAAGCATTTAATAAAACTAATGAGCCGTAGTGTCCCCACTTCACTGCTCATGGGCTTTTTCCCATTAGCTTAATGGGCACAGCCACTGCTCTGCAAAGGAAGCCAGACATGAAGTTCAAGGGGACACAGCTTTTGCATCGGTCTGGCTTGAATGAGGACAACTTGCGCTGTGATTCAAAATTTTATTTTCAAGCCGTTGTTCGAAGCTTTACAGGAGGCTAACACATACAATAGGGCTCTCGTGGTTCAAAAACCGTGGGCAGGACTACCGCTCAAAGTAAAAGAAATCTAGGCCGAAGGTTTACAGGTTAGTATGATTGAAAATTGGGCGAGTTGGTAACAATTCATAGCTGGTAGAGGCAAAACAGTGCGAAATAACAGAGACCAAGGACGAGTAGACACGACACGAGTGCTGACTTTCAACTGAAAAGTTTTTTGAAGAAACATCATAATATACTCTTACTGCGCATGCTCTTACAAGGCAAGAAACTCATGACGACGTCATGGCATTGAAGTGGTGTTCGCAGCCAAGAATAAAGTTGGTGATATCTGCACAGCAGTGCGGAAAAAGGCCCAGTGGTGAAGGATTCATATTCCATTAAGCACACGAATGTTTTTGTGCCATTGGCATTGTGTACAGCATACCCTTCACGTGTGGAAGTGTTTACATTGGGCAATCGGGGCGACGTGTAAACTCGCAACTGAGGGAGCATCAAAATTCCTTGAGAGGTAATGTTTGCTCTACGCACTTGGCAATGCACTGCCAACATTGCGGGTACACCACAGAATTTTCTAGAATGAGGATTCTTTTCCGCCACCACGACCAGTTGACACGCGAAATCTTCGAGGCCCGCAAAATACAGAAGGCAGGGCATAACTGTGTCATTCAGTCTTCAGTAGCCCTCCAGGAAAAGGAAATTTCCTTTTTAGATTCTTGTAATCGTTAACAGTGCTAAGATTACTAGCGAGAGCGAGCCAAAGAGCCCGGATGAAAGCATGCCAGTTTCATTACAATCTGTTATTGCCATGTATTAGCATGGCTCTTATGACAAACACCGACATACCGGAATATTTTCTGGCTGTTTTAGGTCAGCAGTTAATGTACAAGCTTCCTAAATTCTTCCATTGCATGCGATATTCTTTCATGAATTAGAGGCTCAAGACATCAAGTACATCAACAGTTTCTTCCGTTGTTTGTTATTGAAAGCATGTTGTAGGGATGGGTACGTTTCTGTATGAGATAGATTTTGTACATACCGCAGATCCATATGTGCTCAAATACTGCAGAAAGTTTCAGTATTATCGTCACCATCTTTCAAAGTAGCATTTGGCGTTGTTAGTTGCCTAGTTTCTGAAGGAAGAAAAAAACTGGAAAGTGAGTTCCTGGACTCCAATCTCGAAGGTGATGCTTTACCTTCATGCAAATTCATCGACGTTCGAAAAAAAAAAAGAATTCGCATAAGATCTGCATATTTTTGTTGGAATCCTTCGGTATTACTTTTCATGTTGTTAACTAGTTTATTTGTATAGGGAAAGGCTGCTCATTACCTTGTCTGGAATCGGTGCACCGAGTTTGTGTGCTATGCATAATTTGGCAGTTGCAGGGTGGTAAGGCATAGCCTTTCAGATAGCAGACTTGTCTACCATCTTTCTGGTGCTCCTGCCACGGGCTGAAGCCAATTAAATCCTTGTGAAATGTTTGCCGAAGGTTCAACAGTGTGCACACTAACATGTCCCAACCGATCAGGACAGAAGATAGTCAACAAGTTTGGAGAAAATATGCAAATTCTGCATGGTGCATTCACATTCCAGTGGACATTTGCTGGCTGGCGCATCCTCTTGCCAAAGTCCAACATCAGGGGAAAGTGCAGTGCTGCATGTCTGGAAAAAAGTTCATTGACTAAACACCAAGCGATGTCTGCCAAGGTGTCGAGCTTTCAAAGTGCAAAGAGAGAGTAAGCTTGCTCTAACAAACACAGCAGTGGTTATGAAAATGATAATGTGCATTTGTAAGTACATACTGTCGTAGTGCGCTCAGTACAAAACAAGTAACCAACTAAGCCATGCCGAGTTTTAAATAGCATAGGTGTCAGGGGCGTAGCCAGAAATTTTTTTCGGGGGGGGGGCTCAACCATACTTTATGCATGTTCGTGCGTGTGTTTGTGTGTGTGTGTGCCTGTATACGCAAGCAAAATTGAAAAATTTCAGGGGGGGGGGGGGTTGAACCCCCCCCCGGCTACGCCCCTGATAGGTGTATTATGTCCGGTACCGCCTCACACAAGAAACGCCTGCTGGTGTGCCGTACCCTTCTACCTATGAACTTGCAGCAGTTGGGGACCTATTAACTGCACCGTGGCACTGATAACGATGTAGACTTTCTTGAACAAATGGCTCGGCAGCTACAAAAGTGGGCTTGCTACGAAACGTATAATGCAGATGGCACTTTATCGGTACTAAAGGTTTTGAAAACGCGCAAATGCTTCACAAGCTTGCCCTCGGATGCGTGAACGTTTCTAAAGACACCTTGTGTTTCACTTATAAGGATTTGTGCAGGTGGTATAAATAACCATTGCGGCATCGCAGAAAGTGTCAAAAACATGCTTGGAAAATGTTCTGATTTGTCGTAATTTCTGAAACATAGGATAAGCTGCTGCATGCATGTTTGACTGACTTCATTGTGCGTTTTGCATGCAGGACGAAATTAGCATTCTGGTAATTTCATAACCAGGTCACAATTGTGAGACATACTGTTGTGGAGGAACTCGTTGATTTTGCCTACCCGGGATTCCATAAAACACCTAAATTTGATTGCACTGTGTGGGACAACATCAACTGTTCAGTTGCACCTGCTTTTGGCTGTTACAAGTTTAGTGCTGTTTACCAATGTTTCGCTGCTGCGCTTACGTGTATTTTGTGGTTGAAATTGCTTTAATTTTAAAGGAGTACTGACACGATTTTGAGACATCGCAAAAGGGACATTTTTGGTTTCCTTGGTATGCAGTGTCAACGATTTCCACACACCAGAGTCAGAGAACACGTATCAAATATTTTAATTTGACTTTGAAGTTTTCGTCGCTGAGCATCTGCAAGCCAGCCACAGTGCAATGGACATTATCCTGACGAGTCAAGACAGTTCCCCCGAGTTTGCAAGTTCTGCATCCTGCATGCAGCCTATATCGTAGAAATCACTGTCAGGGTCACTGGACGACAATTAATGGCGAATTCCACTGGGAGATCCGGAGCGGCCGCCGAAATCCTGGAGCGAGCACTCTGATTGCACCAAGCCAAATCTGCCAGTGGAACACGTGAATGCACTGCGTGAGGTCACTCCGGAAGTTGTTCATGCATACGTCACGCAAATTGGCTCCGGGAACTATTTCTGCTTCCGCTCTGTGTGTTTCCATGGGTCACCGCTGCAAAGCGCGCATTTCGACCCCGCAGTGGCTTAAAGCAGGCGTGCCATTTTCTCGTGTTGCGCTGACAAATATGGGCGAGCGCATGGAAATCTCTTCTTCGATGTAGCCGATAATCTTCGGGCGTGCGCACAGTGGGTCAGGGAACATTTCTTTAAACATCATTTCGTAGAGCTTACGACGGTTCGTCGTAATCGATGCTGCTACTACTGTCAGGACTCGTGCTCTCGCTATCGCTCAGAGCAAGAAGCAAACCAGAAGCTCGCCCAGCAGAGTCACACAACACCATTTTAGGAATGTAAACAAGTGCACAGGGTGATCAGACCCCGCCTTAAACATGCTGAAGACAACCGAGCTGCCCGACTGTACCGGAAATGACGTCACCGCGTTGCCGGAGTTCTGGCGAAATCCACCTCTGCAAGACGGAGCAACTCGGAACGCTCCGTCGCGGAGTGGGTTGCTCCGAATCTGCCAGTGGAAAACGCGAACTTGCTCCGATCGACCAGTGGAACGCAGATTATCGAACGCAGAGCAAGAAAACTTGCTCTGGCTCGACCAGTGGAATTTGCCATAACTTATCGTTGTTTTTGTGCACCACGGGCAGATGATGGATTTGCCGCTAGTATGTCGCGAGTTTGTGTATCCCCGTGACATCACACTGCTATGAAACATCACCGAGAAGCCGCCCCCTCGATATCAAAACCAAAAGTGTCTTTTTAAGGTAGCGATAAATAAAATATATACGATGCATTCCCAGGCACCACAATACTCGTTTTAGGTTTTTCGACACCAGTATTTTTATTTAGAGCATCAATCCGAAAATTTTTAAAATTCATGTCAGTACTCCTTTAACATATCTTTTTTCCTGTCTGTACTCATAAGTAACCTCAACTCACTTGGTAAGAATCTTTAGCACATAAGCAACACAAGGATGAAAAGGGAGGGACGTCTGCACTAACTTTCAACGAAATAGTTTATTGCACACAAGGCACTAATAGACACAGTGGTGGTGCCCTAGCACTTCACCAAGATGCCATGCAGAGAGGTATGTCATTTTCTGTTTTATTTTGACAAAATATATGGCACACTATAATCACTTCGCGAACTACTACACAATCAATACAGTCAATTCGTTATTCGAGAAGGATAGTTGCGGAGTGCTAACACAATTGGTACCCACTTTTACAATTTTTGCAGCTTCTATCATCAGTCTCGTTAGTTCAACTCTATTAGCTGATGAAACCTTTGTGTCCTGAAAGAAAGCTTCATACTCTCATGCCCTACACTGTGACGCCAGCCATCCATCGTTGCATTTGTTCACAAGATTACAGTGCTCTCTTAACCTATCATTCATGCAGTGGCCCATTTCCTGACATACCACTTACCACATGAAAGAGGTATCTGATAAACGACAGCTTCTCGGCATGTCCTATGCCGTTTTGTGCAAGAAATTGTCTTCTTTGGTGCTTAACTACTAATTCTGCAAATCGATTTCAGCTTGCATGGAGCTGAAAAACTACTTGTACATTAGCACGTGATGCCATCCTTTCCATAACTGTAGTTGGATAGCGTAACAACTCAACAGGACACACAGCACATGGGAAAGGTTCACACACAACGCGTCGCACAAACAGAAGTGTAAGTCGTAAAAGGCTTAAATTAGGAAGTACCGCTCCATTGCTCTAGTTGGCTGTTCCAACAGTGATGTCGCTCAGAAAAGAATAGCTGATGTGCCATACTTGCACAAAATTTAGCATTACATAATAAGGTATGTGTCACATACAAATGTGCAAATAGTTTTCCAGCTCTATGAAAGCTGAAATCAATTTGCAGAATTTGCAGTCAAGCACGGAAGAAAACTGTTTGTAAGAAAACGATATAGGATGTGGTTTGCGGAATGTAGACAAGCTGTTGCTTATCTGATACCTCTTTTCTGCAGTAAGCAGTATGCTGGGCAAACAAGCAGCTGCATGAATGATGGGTTAAGATAGCATTGTAATGTGTGAACCTTTCTTGCAGAACACAAAGGTTTTGTCAACCAACAGAGCTGAACTAACGAGATTTATAATACTATTAGCTGCAGGAATTGCAAAAATTGGGTACCAATCGTGTTAGCACTCTGTCCCTGTCCTTGTCGGATAAAGAATCTGCTTTCTTGATTGTGCAATAGTTCGTTAGTTGATTAGTGTTACGTACGTCTTGTAAAAATGAAGCGGAAAAATACAAATCTCTGTGCATGGCTTCTTGGTGCAGTGTGAGGGCACCAACACTGTATAAATGTTTGCCTCGTGTGCAATAAACGATTTTGTTTAAAGTTAGCGCATGTGTTGTGTGTCTCTATTTTTCTCCTCGTGTTGCTTATGTGCAAAAAATTCTTAGTATGTTGCCAACTAGGCTGAATTTTTCCCTAAATCTCTGTCACCCTGTGCTGCATCGTCTGTTGTCTTTTGACCAAACGACAAAGTATTGCTGCTGTGCTTGTGCGTTTGCCAAGTCAGCCTTCCGATTTTTGTTGTGGTGAATGGTGATACATGCCTGCTCGATGGAGACACCTTGTACTTATTGTGCCTTTTGCGTGCAGGTTTTTGGACAAAGTCATCAATTCCATTGCTCTTCCTATGCCAAGTGGCCAGGATAATGGTTGAAATTGCTACAATAAAGGTTATGATCAACAACATTTGTTGAAATTTTGCATTTACTTTTGGAAGCGCAGTATAACGCATTCCATGCAACATTACTAATGAAAATGAGTCGACTTAAAATGCTTATGTTGTCTGGAGCGCAATGGATTAAGCAAGTGCCATGTCGGAATAAACAGCATTAACTAATTCTTTGGACAAAAGAACACCGATTTTGCTGATATGAAAAATTATTGTACACGGGGTGATGCTGGAGCTGTTTTGACAAGCGTACTTGTCGTCTTCGTGGCTGCAACTTTGAGACAAGTCTTGTCGAAATGTTGGCTCCAGTGACACCCTAGTCAAAGCGTTGTACCATGCCAGCATTTCACAATCAAAAGTTTTAGCTGTTCACTGTTAGCCTGTTACACCCCGGTGGCACAATGTCACAAATTATGTTGAGGCATAAAGAAAGACATTGTGCCACCGGGGTGTAACAGGCTAACAGTGAACAGCTAAAACTTTTGATTGTGAAATGCTGGCATGGTACAACGCTTTGACTAGGGTGTCACTGGAGCCAACATTTCGACAAGACTTGTCTCAAAGTTGCAGCCACGAAGACGACAAGTACGCTTGTCAAAACAGCTCCAGCATCACCCCGTGTACAATAATTTTTTATATCAGCAAAATCTTTATGCCTCAACATAATTTCTATCAAAAGTGATAACTAAAGGGAAGTCTGCATAATATGGCATCGGATTAATTTCTGGAGCTTCTCTAGCCAGCAAATTGAGAACTCTTTCTGTTTACTCTGTCCTTTTTTCCTATGTTCGCGCGCTGCAAAACCCTGCCAGTATGATAATCCAAAAACGGCAGAAGTTCAGGGGAAGATGGAGGCTTGAAAAGGTGAAAAATTCTTGGACACGGAGTGTCGCTGGTGTCAGCGTTTCGACAAGCAGTCTTGTCTTCTTCAAGGGTAAATATTGCTGCTGATTGAAAGAATTCGATGCAGAAACCACTATTCGACACCTTTATTTTAGCCAAATGGCGCATAAGTGTTTTAAAATACAGCAAAAATCCCCATATCTCCCGTGGAGCAAAGTTCTCTCGATTTCTTTTCATTGAAGTGAGTGGGTCGGCGGCCGTAAATGACGGGAGGCGCTCAAGGATAGCTTTCGGTTTCGGTTTTTGACTGCGCGAAGCGCCACCTGCTTCCTGCAACTGGTGTCATGGAGACTTCCTGTTTAACTTTTTGAAACTCCAAGCGATTGAAACCTTTCCTTGCACTGTTGTACTCGATATTGTGGAATATATATGCGCCTGTGTACGTTATGGTTATATTAGGCACCATCCGGGATATCAAGCATCGAAATCTGATGTAGAAGGTAAGCAAAACACCACTGCATGCTGCACGACGTTCCTGCTGTCTGCGTATTGAAGCAAATATGTATCGTCTTTACGGCGACCGCTGTCCTTGCATCTTGGCACGACGTAGGCGGGATCGATTCCTCCCATGTTTATCGTAGAAGAAAGTGAGCCGCGCCAATACGGACACTAGAGAACCAGACATCGTGTCTTCTCATGTGTCGGCTTTTGACGCTTTTCGTCCCATTAAAGACTGATTCCTACCTCTAGAAACTTTCTGTCGTTCTTTGTGTTTATATTCTGCCCTTTTCACCGGACTTTGAAACGAGGTCGCATTCGTTCGTCAACTGACGCAACGTGCAGAATGTTGCCTTTGCCTTGTTCGCAAAAGAAGATAGTCAATACCACGCCATCGAAGGGGCCCGTGAAGGCATAAAATCCGTCAAAAAGAAATTGACATGCTTCCTGAAGTCTGAAAGGGCTAGGTTATTTTCTGCATCGCAAGAAGCCAGTCACGTGTTTGGCGCTACAGGGGACCCTCCACGGGCTGCTGCAGCTACTATCCCAGCCTTTAAATCCGTTCCACTCCTAGCGCGAGTGCGCCGATACAGATGTGGCAGACTGTCTACGATGCTTACATTGAATGCTGCAAGCTGCGTACATTGAAATTGTTTTATTTTTACACGTACATAAAATACGATTCGTGCATGCAAACAAACAAGGCGTTAAATAGGGCGGCATGGCTCATCTATTTACATCATCACCACATTGGGAACCAATCGCACTGTTTGCATGAATGGCATTCCCCGCCAAGCGAAGGTGACCGAAGACATAGGTGTAAGTGCAGTCTTCATATATGAAACTATTTAAAGTCTACTAAGTGACATGGTTTAGACAACCTGTTACCATAAGGACCTACCAACATTGTGCATTTGTACAGAGCTGTCTATGCTTTCAGCGTGCCTTTAACTTGAGGCATTTAAAATTATTTCCTTATCTTATTATCTACTCCATCTATCTTCTAGCTGCCCTTATCTGGGTGCCCTCATGGCCACTTCCGTAAATGGTATTGGGCGTAAGGCATACCACTGGAAGAGCAGACGCCACCTTGGTGCAACGTGCTAGACAGGCTCATGTGGTCATAGTGGCTGCTTAGTCTACTTTGGGAGCACCAGAGCGAGCTGAAAACAAAACTTTAGAATGCCACCTGCGCTGTAATTCTGAGTGACTGGGGAGGTTTTCCTGCTGTTGCTGTGCGCTCGACAACACTTGGAAGAAATTACTACATTATGTAGCCACTGTCTTTGGAGGAGTTTTGTATGGTAGGCCAGTGCTCAATGCAGGGCGTACGCTATGGAGCCTGCTGCCAGCTTTCACATGTGTCCGCAGGGTAAGAAGGTGCATGAATCTGCAAATGCAGAACTTAGAAATTGTAAACAGCTATTGGCTAGCACTTCCGCAAGGAAGATTTCTGCTTTGACGTGGGGCTGCGATGTTCGGTAAGTAGCAGGAAGCACTCACCGAGACTCGCCTGTGAACGCTGCCCAGCTAATGATGCTTTTCTTCCTCAAGGTGGCCCATATGTTTCTTACCTCCATATCACCCCCAAAATTAGGTTGATGCACTCAAGCTAATTTCAATTAAGTTGACCTGTCCCAAATCCATTTGTTTTCTACAAAGCCATATGTATTCGTGTTGGAAAAGTGCCACACCTTTTGCGTTATAGACACAATATTGGCACCGAAATTGCTGGAAAACTTGCCATAGACTTTTGCACGTTAAAAATTTCTATGCAGTCTCTACACCTTGTTTTTACCCTGCTTTGTAGCTGCAAGCTCGTTGCTGCAGTAACTTCTCAGTTTTTGCGATTCCTAGCCCATGCATGTCTTTGTCTGCCGGCGTTGTTTGGAGAACTAGTCCAGCGAACGTTGCTATGTGATATTTGTTCACCTCCACGTTGCACAATACCACATGTTTTGCCTCGTAGACTGCTTCTGCTTCTAACAGCAGTTGCGTAGTCTGCCGTCTTAAGCTTTGGCTTATGAAAGCTCTGATGCTATAGGAGGGTAATCACATGATGTCATGAGCAAAGAAACACTAGGGCGGCAACTGCCATAGCCGTGGTCATCCACGTGGTCCTCATTCTAGGACTACAACCAAGGTTGTTGGTCGTGCGTATTGTTTCGATATTTTTTCGCGTGACATCAGACTTGTACGCCTGATCGCTGTACAACTACGGCTACAGTGACCAGATGTAGGCACTTGCTAGCGCCGCCTGGCAGGCCGAGCTCAATGCGCTTGGTGCAGGCTCGGTGTGCTTAGTGCAGTGAGCTCAGTGCAGGCCTCCTGTAGATATAATGGAGAGGGAGCAATAGGAATCATTTTAAAAAAGAAGGCTCTTGTTTGTTTTAGTGCCATCCAAAGAATGTTTTGAATTATGAAAAAGAAGCAGCTGGAAATTGCTCACTGACGAGACTGATAACTGTAGATACGACACCACTTGATTATAGTAATTATAAGAAAAAAAAGGCTCTTCCCGACAGCACGCACAAGTCACCATAGATGTCAATTTGCCTAAAGTTTAAATTATCTTTGAAAAGCCTTGACAACATCCACGCACTGACAGTTTATTGTGTATGCAGTTAAACACTATGTTGCGTACTTGCAATCGGCAATCTGATGCTTCATTCTTGTATCTGCCATATAGTTAGTTTCAACATTAGCTTGAACAAAATGTCATATGTGGGTAATTTCTCGAGGGATTTGGACAGCAGGACTCGAGAGATCTCCATAATGACTGAAATCTGGACGTTGATTCTGAAATATACAGCTTTTGTTCCATGGTTATGTTTCACCGCACTGCAACCTCACATGGGGGTGCCACATGAAAAAAATGCTTAAAACCAGTCGCGTCTCTGTAGCTCATAAACATACTTATTAGAGTCTTTTAGCAAGTTACGGAAATATAGTACGCAAATACGGTAAGGCTGTATGGTAGCGCTCCTCCTTTCCTGCTCGTTGTGCGGTTGCCACGCATCATTGTTGCCTGTCAGCCTACACATTGTTAACGAGGAACCTGTCGTTTGAGGATGCACAGTTTCCTGAACTGTCACCTGAACTGGGAGCGGCTTAAGCACAACGAGCAGGAAAGGAGGAGCACTACGGTACTGCCTTACTGTATTTCTGTACCATATTTCCATAGCTGCTAAAAGACTATTAAGAAAAAAAAGTGCGGGACAAAGACAGTCATTCGTGGGTATGCCGCTACGAAAGGTCCAGCCCGCGTGTTAAGACCCCTGGTCTATATCATCCCAGGAACATGGAAAATAGACACTGGAAGTTTTATAAGACATCTTGTGTGGGTTAGACAAGAGAAAGACATACCATTTATAGTTGGTGATTTTACTGTAGCAAATGTGCTGCAATGACCACCATGCTGCAGCCACACCGTGTAGATCGTGAATAAATGTTTTAATCAACGGTTGTCTAACAGTTGGCGTGGCAGCGTTGACTGTCCGTTTTATAACAATGTAATAAAATTTACATATGTACTCCTACGGCTCAGCAAGCTAGAGTTTAGCCAGTATTTTTGTATACAATTTGTGTACACACCATTTCTGCAATGCCTGCATGACTGGTGAGGTTTCAACTGACTAAAATGCTTTCTCGTGATTTGTGAAGGTTATATATAGGGGTTGGTTATATTCCATGCATTTATCCATAACATCAACAGTGCTAATAAGGTCTATTGTTGAGTAGCCTGTATGAAATCCTGCTTACTCATTTGGTTGATTGGATTCTAAGGTGGTCCTAATTCTACTAGCTATTACTTTTGCAAAATGCCTTGTTAGCAGTTATGAGTAAGCTGATCGGCTTCTAATTTTTCAATTCTTGATGCCCTTTTCATTCACACATTTATTTTGCAAAGCATGATTACAACAAAAAGGGACATACAGAAAAGGGTCCCTCGGTTATGAGACCATACGATGACCCCCTGCACATGATTATTGGATACAAATTACAAATAGGTACATAAGTTAACTGTACCGAAAACAAAAAAAATACATTATACAAGACATTGATAAACAAAGCTTATAAGTACATAAAACTGTATAGTAATGTCATACATAATTAATTAGGGCAATGTTCACATTCTTCAAAGATTTCAGTACGCTCACAGTAAAGAGGCATTGCATATACAAACTGGCCAGTTTTTCAAGAACAGTGTGCCCCCGTCTTTAAACAGATCTGCTGTTACCTGGCGTGTTATCGCAGAGCAATGCTGTTACTTTTTTTAATGCTTTTCCTCGCCATAGCAGTCTGGCACTGCTGAAAAATTCCTGGGCTGCGTTTTTTGACCAGTGGCAGATGGCTGATGGCGGCAAAGGGCACAAGAAAACTAATAGCATCACTGCACAGCAACACCCTGATCATAACCGGTTGCTTCCCTCTAAGGCTTTCTTTCCTTCATGTTAAAGCTGCTTTAGACACAAAAAAAAAGAAGACGCACACCACGAGAGAAGATGACTGGACAGGGCGCCACTCACAGCTGCTTTAATTCCCAGAAACCATACACACACATGTACCGTCAATTCGCGCCTGCGCAACAAACATCATTGAACATCAGGGGTAATACAATAACACACACTCAATAACTGTTTCTCAGTCTTATATAAAACTACTTATGTATCACTAACACACAAACTTTCTTGCTTTCTTATGTAAAAAGCTTCCATTAATTCTCTTGCTTTTGTGTCTTTGCTTCTGGCAGAATCTTCTCTAGGGGTGTGTTTTTTGTGCATGAAGCGGTTTTAAGATGAACAGATACCAATTCTTCTAACAAGAAGTTTTCATTCCTTCACCTGCCATTGCTGGTGAGATTCGTCTGGACTACTACTACTACTATTATTACTACCTTGTTGTCCTAGCTGATCTCTGTAGAAAATCATAGCTGCTTGACAACCTTATACATATTAGTAGTGAAACTGCCTTGCCTTTCTCTTAGTGCATAAATATGGTTTTTGCTTGTGCCCAATTTTCTCTTCACTGCTTTTAGGCTTCTTCTGTTCTTTAGAGCATGTTCAATTCTCTCCATATTGCACCTTCTTATGTTGGCTACCTTACTCTTGTTTACTGTTTATCGGGTTGGAGGCTTTCATGCTTCGGTGTTTCTTCAAGTGGCAGTAAACAACCTTGCGGTCCAAAATTTCTGATGGAGAGATAAATGCGCACTTGTACGATGTGAACATGTTGCTGCAACATGTTAAGCTTTGGACATTGCTATTGCAGATCACATATATCGATGCAACGAGGATCCCATATCTTCCTTGTTGTACATCGCTAAAATATCTTTGAACATAGCCATTTCCATCTTGAAGTGGTACATCCTTTGGTCATCTTGCTGTGTTGCTTCTGAAATGCCAATAACAGTTACAATGTGGAAAGCTCGCTTTTGTTGTTTACTTGAAGACATCATGTAAGTGCATATCCTGACTCACTTAAATTTGTATTGACCTAGCACATGTACTGAAACAAGTGCACAAGGTGCCCAAGAAGAAATAAGGACCCACAAGATTAGCAACATTTCAGTCTGTAATCAGAACAAGCATTCCAAGACATTCCCCAGGGCTGTGGAATAAAACCATGTTAGAATAACAGAGAGCTGAGCTAGCTGGTAAGTATTCATTCTAAAGGACAGGGCGTGCAAAGACAGGGCGGCCACTATCGCGGAATGTTTAAAGAAGTCCGTTATGCTAAGTCCGAGCATGGTTGCAGAAAGCAATGAGAAAAAAACATGTCGTAGGTATTCCTTACATTCATTGCATGTCTCACAGGCTAAAGAAAGTGGGAAGTAGATACAGCGTTAATGCTGTCTTTACGGCTGCCAATTATCTAGGTAAGATTTGTGCACTGTGCAGAGAAAGAATGAGCGAGTAATAGTAGACAAGGTGCGGAATAACATTTGTTTCATAAAACATGCCAACAAATTCACTGATTGCTGTACAGGTGTGGTTTATAAGATTCCCTTTAGCTACGGTTGCTTCTACATAGGACAGACGAGCCACTGTGTTAACCAGAGATTATTGGAACATAAAATACTGTGAAGCGGAGGCTCACCTTCTAATCTATTTTTACATTGTCGAGAGTGTAAGTCCACGCCAAAATTCGATAAATACGCAGTTTTTTACAGGCATATGAATGAACAAACTCGTCTAATAATCGAGCCATGGCATATCGATAATAGTGCGCATGCATGCGCACTATTAGCTCATGCGCATGCGTGAGCTAACCGTCTATTAACTTGCATAAACAATAATCAACTGCCTTAACAGTTATCTTTCACGTATACCCCCACGCGTGCTGGATGATAAGTTTGTCTATTGCATCAGCATGCGCAGATAAGTTTTCATGTCTTCTTTTTTTCCCGCCATTGTGTGCCTTTGCAGTTGATAGTTGGCATTTGTGGTGTCTTGACTTCTTTCTTGTGTCCGCCAAAAAAAAAAAAAAAAAGCTACTGTAAGGTGCATGAATACTGCAAAGTTTCGATACTGATAAAAGTGACAAGCAAGAAAACCTTAGTCGAAGATCTATAGCAGGGGCGTAGCCAAGGGGGGGGGTTGGGGGGGTTCAAACCCCCCCCCCCCCCCCCCGAAAATTTTGAATTTGCATGTGTATACATACACGCACACATACAAACACACGCACGAACATACTAAGTATGGTTGAACCCCCACCGAAAAAAATTTCTGGCTACGCCCCTGATCTATAGGATATAAAGCATGACCGCTCAAGATTGCCCTGTATACAAAGATTGTGATAACCGCCAGCCACATGTGCCCAAATGCACAGCCATCCAATAAGTATTGCAACACTTATTTAAATATGCAGATGCCTCAGCTTAATGTGAAAATATAGCCATTTCCTGGTAAGGATACAGCTGTATATTTTATGCATGTTATAGTGCAGCCACACCATGCACATTTAGAATTCTGAAATGTAGAGTGTGTATACAACCATACAATGTATTGAATTGTACTGAATTGCCCCCCTCACCCTATGCCTCTTACGGGGCCTGTGAGGTATTCTCAATAAATAATCAGATGCCTTCTAAAGTTTAAAATCGCACATAGAAAAAGTAGTGGAAAGACAGATGTAGAATTTCAATAAATGTAATTTTTCACTGTTTTGTGTTTACTAATGTGGGCTGATTCTATGATTTTTTTTTAATGTTGCATGAGCTTTAAAGGATACTCTGCTCATGAAAAAGTTGTTATAAGAGGCAGTGAACCACCCGTCAGGCTTGGTGAAAAATGTAGTCTTGGTGAGTAAACATAGTCAACGAGAGTTGGAAAGTTGGTAGATCATTAGAAACAACTGGTTGCAGTGTGAACTTGACACAAAAACAAAAGGCAACGAACAAGCACCGCGTCTTCTTTTGTCCTTGTGTTGAGTTCGCGCTGCAAGCAGTTGTTTCTTTGCTCAGAAACCACATCCTGTGGAAAGCAGACACCACTATGAAAAGCTCAGCCAAGCCTTGCAGTCATGCGCAACAAGGAGAGATTAGAAGTAGAGCGTGAAGTTGCCATTTTCACAGGCACCCTCTTTTCATACAGGGGGCTGTGCTCACTCTCTTTGCAGCTGTCGGCACCTGCTGTTTGACACTGAACAACACATGGCAGGCCAATATCCCACATAATAAAGAGCGGCATTTGGATAAGATGCGTTTCTTGTCGCCAAGGTGCTGCCACACGCTGGCCCTGTGCTCTATAGTAGCCACACTCATGCACAGGAATAATGAGAACAGAGAGCAATCGTGTTTCATCATGCATGCTCAAGCTCATGACGTGAATTCTTTCCTCTATGCCATCCCTCCGCGTACCTTCAAGCAAGCTGAGAGAAGAGGGGAAGCAGTGAAAGCGTGTGACAAATCCCTGTAACTCTATTCATTCTTGACGAATTCAAGAAATTTTTGCGGCAATCGATTCGTGAGGCCCAATACTGAGGTCATTCAATGATTACTTGGAAAAGTGGTTCAGGAGCCCCTCAAAGAATGAAGTAGTGGAACACTGCAAATTGTAATAGTAACTGCCCGCTTTCTTACAACTGTGCAAGCTGCTTTACATCAGAATGATATGTGCTTTGAGCAAGTTTCTAAAGGAAGTGATATCAACCGTTGCAGTCAGTGTTCTTTAAAATCTGTTGCATCTAAAGGTAAACCATAGCGATTAAAGTGTATGTGTGCATGTTATTCACAGTTGTACGTGGGCTGTTTGAACCAGGTGGCGTCTTTGCTAGGACAAAATCAAGGGAAACTACAGCTGTAATAATAGTGCAGCTGGTCTACCAGAAATACAGCAACTGGGTGCTTGTGCCAGTCAAAATTTCGCAGGTAGTCAGATTCTAACGCAACAATATCTGGCAATGCAGAATTTACAGCACCACTCCACAGAGCTTGTAATGCAGAGAAAGCGGCCATTTCCAGCTTAATTTTCTGCTTTGCCTTGGCTGATGCAGCAAATTATTTAGCATTCTACGCAAACCAGACAAATGGGACATTTGTCAGCAGCGCCCAAGGTCACAGGGAATACCTAACCTTTGCACAAAGTTCCAATGTGCACTGTCCTATGTGTTGTCTTGCCTATACAAATTGATGGTAGGACTGCATTACACCAACGTGCTGCAATTGTTGTGCCTGTGCCCCGTGCTGCGACAAAGCACAGGGCTGTGAAGAAGCACACTTGCAGCGAAGTGAGGTACGTAATAAAAATGGTACAATTAGCGCTAGACAGTTGCACTGAGAACATGTAATGTATTGGACAGATGGTAGCGTCGACCATCTACACGTGAAGTGTATCATGACATATCAAATGGCAGAGAACGACACGGACATGTAGTACAAAACAGTAACTCTATTACATTGAAGCCTCCCTCCAGCAAAATAGCTGCACCGATCAGAAGCTGCAGTAACAGTAACATAATTGCACCAAATCAAGTTTCGGGACTGAGGCCGTAGCGTCACGTAAATAATGAATTGTTGAATGCACTTCCACCTCGACTACAACCGAGCTCGAGCTAAGCCAGGCCCGTAGCCAGGGGAAGGGCCTGGGGGGCCCGGGCCCCCCCTCGACACGCTAGCCGCTGCGCCACTGAGGCCAATCGGTTCGGTAGGTCTAACGGGCTGTATTTGTATTGCCACGCTGGACGTAACTTTTAAGACTCGTTATTCTTACGTCCAGACGTAACGGTACGAGCCGTTGCAGTTACGTCTGGACGTAAGAATAACGAGTCTTAAAAGTTACGTCCAGCGAGGCAATACAAATACAGCCCGTATACGTAACGCTAGACACTCCCTTTTCTCAAATAGTCAAGGCTTTCAGCAAGTGCCCCCCCCCCTCCCCACAAAGGTAGAGTTCGAAGGCGAACGGCACACAAACACAGCACACCAGGCAGAAGGCCTGGCCCGTTCAACTCATTTGCTCCGTCGCGCTGTAGAAAACACCACAGGACAGCGAATGCAAAGACTTACCTTGGCGTGGGTTGACACCGGCGTGAAGCGCACATGGCCTATGGCTGCCGATCAAGCTAGGGACAAGTGGAGCTTGGGGCGTTGTTTTCCTCGGATGGATGGATGGATGCTATGAGCGTCCCCTTTAAAACGGGGCGGTGACATGTCTGCCACCAGGCTCGAAAAAAAAAAAAAAAAAAACCCTTCCTTGTTTCATGTTGGCCAAATACCTTATCTACATTGATTAAATCTATGTTATTATACCAAAAAATATAAATTCACGGTCCATCTCTCTGCCTCTTAAGGCAGAATGACCTTATTTTTCCCCCATTATTTATTTTTGTTCTTTATCTCTACTTTTCTGCCACCAATACTCTAACCGTCTCTTACTTATTTCTATCGCGGACGTGTTCAGCTTTCCATTGTTGTCCCTAAAACCCAAGGCTTCATGTAGACTCGTGCCCACACGTATACCTGGGTGAATATCGCCACATTCAATCAGTACATGTTCCATCGTTTTCCTTAGTTCCCCCGCAGCATGTACATTGTTCTTCTTCGTTACTAAATCTCGCTTTATAACTACGCGTTCTAAGGCAGCCCGACCTTGCTTCAAACAGTAAAGCGCTTCCCCTTGAATTATCATAAAACCTTTCCCTCCTTATTCGTTTTTTCCTTTTCGGTAGTTACTCAGAGCCGGCTTCTTTTCCATCGCTGTCATCCAATAAGTCCTCTCCGCCTCTCTGACCTTCCGCTTAATGCTCCGCCTTGTTGCCATATCGCCCGCACTGCCAGCCGTATATTTACTGGTGAGCCTCCTAGTTCTTTTTCTCCACTGCGTGTCAACGCTTTTTCTATACAAATACCTGAAAACCTTCTCCGCCCATCTACTCTCCTTCATTTTCCTCAGCCTCTCTTCGAATCTCATTTTGCTCTGCGCTTCCCTCACTTCAAAGCCTGTCCATCCCATATCACCCTTTACCGCCTCATTTGTCGTCTTCCCGTGAGCGCCCAACGCGAGGCGGCCCACCGTCCTTTGATTTACATCCATTCCTGATTGCACCTCTGACTTCATGCACACCACTGAGTTCCCAAATGTAAGCCCCGGAACCATCACACCCTTCCACAGCCCTCGAAGCACCTCGTACCTATTGTATCCCCATAAAGCTCTGTGCTTCATAATTGCAGCATTCCTCTTTCCCTTTGCTACCGATGCTTTCTCTTGTACCTCCATATATCTATCCCCCTCATTACCATACTCCGAGGTACTTGTACTCGCTTACCCTCGGTATTTTTTGGCCCTGTATTAATACCGTATGGTCTCCGTGATCATTGAATACCATCAATCCACATTTTGTTGCACTAAATCCTAGTCCTAGAGCCTCACACTCCCTTCCGCATATATCTGCCAGTCGCGTATATCATCTTGACTCGTCCGCAAATAAGACAATATCATCAGCATAAAATAGACCTGGAAGCTTCTGCTCAACCATCGCTCCGACCTGTTTGTGTGACAAATTAAATCCAATGTTGCTACCTTCTAGCGCTTTTTCCATCCTTCGCCATGTACAGCATGAATAACAGCGGGGACAAAGGGCATCCCTGTCTCAGCCCCTTGCTAATTTCAACGCTGTCCTTGCTACTTATTCCTTCCCATTCTATACAAACTGTATTTCCTCGGTATATTTCCCTCAAAAGCTGTACACAGTCGTCACCTATGCCCACTTCCTTCAATATATCCCACAAAATTTCCTGATTAACGTTGTCATACGCCCCGGGTGATATCTAGATAAGCTACGTATAAGGGCCTGTTTTCTATTTTAGATATTTCTATACACTGGGTAAGAACAAACAGATTATCGTCTAACCGCCTGTCGATTCGAAATCCATTCTGAAGTTCTCCCAAAATATCATTTTGTTCTACCCACGCTTCTATTTTTAATTTTACTGCCTGCATCGCCAACCTGTATAGCACCGATGTAATTGTTAGCGGTCTATACGAGCGAATGTTATCCTTTTCTCCCTTGCCTTTATAGATTAAGTTCATTCTACTTTTTCTCCAACTGTCCTGGTATTTCCCTCTCCTGTAAGCACTTTTCTACGGCTTTCAGCAGTGCTTCTTTAGTGTTATGTCCGAGTTCGTTAATGAGGCTGACGGGAACCCCATCTAAGCCCGGAGTAGTGCGCTTAGGAATTTTTCCTTCGGCCTTCTTCCAATTGAAATTCTCTAGTACTACATCTTCTTCGGTTGCACTCCTTTGCGTACTTTTACTCACCGGGGGAATCCCCTGGGGCCCTTTTTAAACGAATCGGCTGTTATCTTTCGGATGTAACCTAGCGCTTCATATCCTTCCAATTTATTTCCTCCTTCATCTACCATATGTTGTTGCATTGTGACAGACTTCCTACCCAGCGCTTTAGGTGGCTCCAAAAATCCTAGGCGCGGCCTTCTTCTTTTCGCGAATCTCTGTCATCCAGCGTTCACTTTCACCTTTAATTTTTGCCTCGACTAATTTCTGCACAATGGATTTTTGCTCTAAATATATTTCCCATATTTGGTTGACTTCGTCCTGTGGCCGCTTCTCCTTTTTTGCCTGTCTGTGCTCCCGTGATGCCTGACGTCGCATCTCGATCGCTTCCCGGATTTCTTTGTTCCACCAACTTTTGGCTTTTTCTTTCCTTTCCAACAAATGGTTTTCTTCTCTATTTCCATTTCTTTCGTGATTACATGTAGCAGCTCACTATACTTCCAGTCTTTGCCTGGTAGTTCGTCTACTTTTTCCTCGACTCTTGCGGCTATATTTGTTATTTGTTTGTCATTTAGATACGAGCTGCCAAACTTTGATTCTATGTTCTTATTTTCAGTTTTATATCCCATTTGTAATATTATGCGTTTATGATCACTACCCAAGCTGTTAATGCCTTCTTCGTCTATTCTCATCTCTCTAAGTTTGTCATATATTCCTTCTGTCATGAGACAGTAATCAATGCTCGATTGCCTGTTTCTGACTTCCCACGTGATCTGCCCCTCACACTTAGGCCCCACGTTAACTATCTCAAGACTATGTTGCTCGCAGAGATCTAGCAATAACTTGCCATTGGTGTCTGAATATCCGTCAAGGTCATGAATGTGAGCGTTCATGTCCCCTAGAAGGATTATCTCGGCATCATGACCAAATTCTTTAATATCGGTGCTTATGCATTTCACTATCTCCAGATTCTTTTCTCTGCAGTTATTGCCTGTCCACAAGTAAGCTACACCTAGCCACGTTTTCTTTCCACCTACTGTGCCCGAAACCCACATGTGCTCTGAACACGTTTGTTTCACTCTCTCCCATTTTGTTCTGCTATGAATTAGCATTCCAACCCCCCCACCTCTCCTTTCTGATGTGATCCTGTTACATCCTTCCCAAACATAATTTTCAATATGTGGTGGCTCTTCCAAGTCTCTAAGGTGTGTTTCTGTAACCGCATAAACACCTATCTGTTCCTTGTTTACCTGTCCCTCAATCTCCAACCACTTTGCCTTTTTTCTGCCACCCTGCATGTTAATGTAACTAATTGCAACACGCGCCTTCTCCCTTCTTTTACCTTTTCTCTGTTTTTTCGCTATACTACCTGTCAAAGGGTCCCCCTCGTTGTTTTCCTCATTACAAGCTACCATGGGCACCGAAGGGCCCGCGTGCCCCCCAAAAAAGCTACTGCGCGTCCTGCAAGACGCCAACCCACCTCATGGCCAAGCCTCCTATCGAAGTGTATTCCGTCTCCTCAGTACCTAGGCCAGTGGCCATCTTTAGGGAGAAAAAGTGCCTAAAACGAGCGTTTCAGGCTCTACCGAATGGCGGCGCTGCGGTCGCTCCCTGTAGCGGCCACGAAAACAAATGTCGCAGCAACGGCCGCCACGACGCGCGCTCTCCTCCTTGGGGTGCCCTTCGCGGGAATTTTAAACGGTGAACGCGGCCGCCGGGCCCCGTGGAATTTTCGTCGCCGCTTGTGAACTGCTACTGCTCTTGCGTTGACCGAAGACGCCGTCGTCGCTGTAGGGCTCGACTGTGCTTTGTGCATTTTGTTTTGTTATAACGGTGAACACGTTCGCCCATGAACATTTGTGTTGTCGCCACTGTCTTTTGTGCCTTGGCGCTGCAGCAAGACGCGATCGGCCGTTGTGTTCCACTGTGCGTTTCTTTTTTTCCTTTTTTAACAGTGAACACGCGGCTCGCCCTTGAATATCTGTGCTGTCTGCTGTGTCTTTTGAGCCCTCGCGTTGTCGCAAGACATAATCGTTGTTGTGTTGGACTGATTGCTTTTGTTTCCGGTTGGCGTTCGTTTTTCTCGGGTTGGACGGTTCTGGCGACCCGCGGGGAGCCCGAGGGTCGCCAGAAGTAGAGCTGTGCACGGACCGTATTTCCGAGCCCGAGCCCGGCCCGGGACCGCTGACTTTGTAGAAGGCCCGCCCGAGCCCGACGGCAAAGGGCTGCGAGCCCGCCCGGCCCGACGTACGAAAACACCATCCCGGGCCCGGCCCGGCTCAACTTTTTGAAGGTTCGCTGCGAAAACATCGTTTTCCGGTAATTTGGCGTTTTATTGAGCATGTCAAATATGATCAAGCGAATCACGACGAACAGTCTC
Source organism: Rhipicephalus sanguineus (assembly GCF_013339695.2). Lineage (NCBI taxonomy): Eukaryota > Metazoa > Arthropoda > Arachnida > Ixodida > Ixodidae > Rhipicephalus > Rhipicephalus sanguineus. Next base: position 11,452,255 of record NC_051177.1, read on the forward strand.
TATTGCACAGATTACAAATTGTCGTGCGAAAACAGCAAGCAGTCCAACGATTCCGGCTTCAACGAAGTGCGGCGCTTTTGACCATGCATGCGTCAGCTTGCACGAAGGCGATCTACGTCGGGTCGCTCGTCGCAGTCGCGTGCATGTTCACTCATATGGGATTTGGCCTTAAATCTGACGCGAACAGTCGCGTGGCGCCGTCACTAGCTCAGGTGGTGTTACTTCTCTGTTTGTCGGAGTGCAACAGAGGCAGTGCTTTACCTGCTCCCCTTTTGTTTAAAGTAGCGAATGTAAAGGAAAAGCGGTAGAGGGCCTTCGCGGAAAAGGCGCTGTATGCGTGCTGGAAAACAATTCCCGCTCATTCTTTATATTTCGGGCTTCAGTCGGGCTTTGCGCCGGGCCCGAGCCCGGCCCGATAAAACTCCAAGTAGCCCGAGCCCGGCCCTGGCCCGAGGTGAATATACGTCGGCCCGCCCGAGCCCGGCCCGCGGGCCGGGCTTTCGGGCTACCCGGAGCCCGTGCACACCTCTAGCCAGAAGCTTCCAAGACAATTTAGTCGTGGAAGCTCTCTGGAAGGTTTCGGGCTAGCAGACGCTGAAAAGAGACGATACGCGCTCGCCGCCATCTTTGTGAGGACTCGATGGATTGCAGTGCGGGCGCTTGCGGACTACACCTTTGCCACCTTTGCTTGTCCTTACGCTCGGGCCGCTCGGCGCCGTTCCGCCGTGCGAGATGGCGCGATTACGAGTGGAGGCGAGCATTTGGAGCTAATGTTTATTGCTTTTCTTATGTGTCCCGTGAAGTTTCCTTCCGTGAACAACGCGGCGAACTCTCGCGTTCTAACCATTCTAACTGCGTCGTGCACATGTCCCAAAAGTTATGTACACGTTCGTGCGAACGCATGGAGACCCCTTTCGAGTTTATTTTTTTCGTAGTAGTATTCGATTGTGGTGTCGTGTGTGCTTTATGTGCATTTAGCTGAGACGATTGTGATCGAACTACCTATTTCGCTCCGTCGTATGTTTGCGTGCGTGAACCCCGTAAGAACTTGACTATTTCAACTAGGTCTTCGATGTTGATAAAATGCACTGATCGAATAAAAGCGATCGCGACATAATATTGTTTTTTGTGTGATCCTCGTTGGTCGCGAACGGCGTGCGAGCGTACTTCGATCTACGGGCCAGTATATGAGGTATGGTATTATGTTATGCTACGACGCGTCGATGTGAAAAAACGAAGATGAATTCAGAAATGTATACATCCTTTTGTTGCTTATTTCATCGTCGGCTTTGTCTTTTTCCACCTCTTAGTAATAATTCCATGCAGGATGTACGCGGTTATCACCTAGTAGCTCAAATAAAAGCTGAGCTAGTACATAAGATTTTTGGAGTGCCACTTAGGATTGGAAAAGAGGCTCAGGCAACATCTGCCAAAATGAGTCGAAGACGCGTCACACAGAAGTTTATTTTAGATATAACGCGCACTCGTGGTACCCGTACCGCCGCATGTCTCAAGTTATGACAAAACGCAAGCTGGTCAACGCGTGTGTGCGACGTAGTACGCGATAGATCCTCGAGCTCTTTTGGGGACACGATCACTTTCGCGAGATTTTCGCGTCGTGTTGTGCATCGACTGTTACACGTACTATGCAGACGTGAGCTGGTTAAGCCGTTAGCGGCGCGGTAGCTCACCTTGCATCGCTTTCGTGGCGCCGTGCGCCAGCTGGCTGTTTTGTTCGCGGACGGGGCGAGTTGCGCACGATTTTGCGAACGTACGTGATCGTATCCCAAATCCGTATGCTCGAGAATATCACTTCAGCTCTTCAGCAAACCTAGCCACATATTTTCAAGCGGGCAATGCAGAAAATCCAACGCGCACGCGGCGCGAAGTTTCGTTTGCTGCCACGGCGGTAGCGTTTGTTTACGTTTACGCTGGCTGTCGTCGTCTCCAGAGCCACATATACCCTTCGGGAGAGTTTGGCGATTGTTTCATCTCGCCGCTCTCCGAGCTCCGCCCTAGCGCCGCCCTCTTCTCGTGACGTAAACACTCTCTCCTCGCCGGCGGCGGCGGGCGGCAGTGGCGACAGCGCGGCGCGGAGTCCGACGCTGCCGCGACGGAGAGACGCCGGCCCATGTGCGCCGGCCCGCCGCATTTGCACGATCGCTGAGGAGCGCGCGTAGGTTACGACGCTCTTGTGCGCAGCCGCGCGTATTCATGGCGACTGCTCCTCACATTCAAGCGTGAATTCGTTGCGTGCGATTGGCTGCTGTTGCGCGGTTGGCTGTTCAATTAGCAGCGCGCAGGGTTTCCGCCTTTTTAGGCTTCCGAAGGAAAATAAGCGACGACGCCTTTGGATCAGAAACATCAGACGCAGCAAATGGACCCCGACCGACTGCTCCGTGCTATGCGAGATACGTACTTGAGTATTTAGCTTGAATATTGCTTGTATATAAACAGTGTACCATTAACACAAACTTATTATTTGTTGTGCAATGGGGCCGTTTCAGGCGCACAAACTTTAAAAATAAGTTTGTCACGCTGAAAAAAAGGAGTTTTATGGTTCGCGTTTCGATCGCTTGGGCAGATAGAAATTTTGCAGCGATCACGCTATAAGTGTCAAGCGTAATGCTTCGCGTTTACGTATTATATCGCGTGTTCTGATCACGAGCTTGGGATGTTACCGTGACGTTGTGAGGGGAAGATTTATTTCGATATCGCAGGTTAGTGCCGCCGCGCGTCAGCTGCGGCGGTTACCTGGCATGTGTTGTACAGTACGGTCCACTCTTAGAGGAAACACGCGAGCGCGCGGCCGGCGATCCGCGGAGCGCTAACTGCTGGCGAGATTTCGAAACGCGGAGCATGCGCGTAGGATAACAAGGGCGGTTCGTGTGCCGCGTCGTCTGCTACTCCTTCGCCCCAGCGCTCGGCGCGTGCTAGCGAAATTCTATACTTCTACGGTTGGAAGGACAACCTTGTTATGATCTCTGCATCGGGAATAAATTTCCTTGTCTGTTATAAAAAGCGGACGGCTGGTGCGAGCAGCATGTTGAAAGCTTACGACTAACTTACCGGTGAGCGCTTACAAGAATAGACTGTTGGGCTAGTCGGTGATTCACTGTGAGGGAAACTGCGCAAAAAAAAAAAAAAAAAAACGTCGACAAAGGGAGAACAGAACAGCACACGCGCATGCGCTTGTGCTGTTCTGTATTTTTTTTTGTCGACGTTTTTTTTGCGCAGTTTCCCTCATAATGAGCACTAGGCTATATGCAAGTGACAGGCTTCGTTATCACTTTCACAGAATTCCACAGCTGTCGAAATTCGGCCACTGGGGCCGCGAATCGCATCGCATCAAAACTAGCGAGAAACCAGAGCAACAAAACAAACCACACCTTTTTTTTTCTGCCTGCTGATTAGCCGACGAGGCGCAGGTAGAGTGGCGGCTGCATGAACCGCACTGCTGAAAAACGGAAGCGCTGTCCAGCGCTCGCCGAGGGCAGGGACGGAAAGTAGCAGAAGAACAGCGCCAAACGCCGCCCTTTCGCATCTATGCGCGTGCCCCGCGTTTACAAATCTCGCCGCCAGTTTGCGCCACGCGGGCCGCCGGCCACGCGATCGCGTGTTCCCACTAACAGTGGACCCCACTCAGGGGCGTAGCCAAGGGGGGGGTTGGGGGGTTCAAACCCCCCCCGAAATTTTTCAGTTTTGCTTGCGTATATAGGCACGCACACATACAAACGCACGCACGAACATACATAAAGTATGGTTGAACCCCCCCCGAAAAAAATTTCTGGCTACGCCCCTGACCCCACTGTACGTTATGTGGTCTGCGTTTCTGTGGCTGTCAGCCTATGGTGTCATTTACCGCTGTGTTGCCGCTTGTGTACTTGCTACCAGTTTCACGTTTAATTCGCGCATGTAAATTAATCTGCGCCTCTCTGCTAAGCGAATGTGCCTTGCGCTTTTTAGTCATGCACGTATAGTGCACGATGTTTGTGCTCGTGCAGGAAGCTCTTCCACTATAGCAAGGGACCCTTATGTGCTCGATGAAATTTCGTGATTAGGGAGTATAAAGCGCGAAGAATTTGAGCAGAAAAATGATTTTGTAAAGTAAACCAACAGGATGTCCGCTATCAGACTAGCCGAACGAGGTATTGTTTTCATTTAACACGCGCCTACTAGGGGCCCTGCACCTGCTCTGACGAAAACCTTAGATGCCTCAGCAAACGCGAAAATTGACCGCCGGCGTCCGTGGCGTCGGCGTCCCTCGTCGGCGGCGTCAACACGAGGGATGTCAAAAATCATCACGTAATGACGTGACCATACGACCAAAGATTGTGACGTCATCATGACGTCGAATAACGTGACTTCACGCGATGACGTCAGCACATGACCAGATGTGGTGTAGAAAGATTACAGTGCCTCCGATCTTGGAGGCAGTGCAAAACAATGTTAGGTCACAAAGCTTTCGAGGGGGGGGGGGGAAGACGGCTTTCGCCTTCGAGTGGTTTTAGGCGAATGCATAAGGGACCCTGTGAGTATTTTTTTCTCTCCTATTAGAGAGTTTTAGTGCCGGGGACTCCAAGCCGCTTCCTTATTCACCCTAGGTTCCCTTGTACTCTCAGCCGCACCCATGGACTATACAAAGGAACGTAAGGGGCTTACGTACGCAAGGCACTTTGGGGTCCCGGCACTAAAATTCTCTAAGAGGGAATTTTAGGGCTCGCGATCCCCAAGCCGCTTGTGTACGCCCGCTTTTGCGCTTTTGTGGCCTTAATACAATTACGTGCGCTGGTATCTCTGTTTCTTTTAAAAGCAGAGCTGTGTAAGCTTGGAGAATCCCCGTTAGTGGCGAATAAAAATTGTCATCATCATGAACCGGCACGCAATTCGTCCTCTTCTTTATCTTCTGCTTTGCTGCCAGAACACGTGCACAGACTTTTCCGGCGTGGTATCCAATGATTCTCACGTAACACTTGTCACGTGACATGTTCCAAAAATCACACCTGTTATATATGCTCGTCACAGAGTCACATCACGCAATACCAATTTTGGTGTATATCAATCTGGCGGAACGGCCGTCATCGCACCATGAGCGTGGCACGTAAGTCATGCTGTACATGTCACGCGTGTCATGATATTCACATTAACTCCCGTTATTTATGTTCGTCACACAGTCATGTCACGCAATACCAATTTTGGTGTATATCAAGCTAGCGAAACGTCCGCCAGCGCACCATCAGCGTGGCACGTAAGTCATGCTGTACATGACACGCGTGTCATGATTTTCATAATAACTCTTGTTATTTATCTTCGCCCTATACTCTTGTCAAGCCATACCAACTTTGGTATATATATCAAATTAACGAAACGGCCGCAAGAGTACCAAGACTATGGCATGTAAATCATGCTGCAAATGACATGCGTGTCATGATTTTCATGTTATGACCAGTCATATCTATTTGTCATACAGTCACACTATGCCATACCAATTTTGGTATACACCCCATGAACGAAACGGCCACGAGAGCACAAATTCGTAGGCGGCTAGATAGGTAGATAGACAGATAGACACGCTCAAAGTCGCAGAAGTTCGCTAAGAAAAGCTTCGCATTAAAAAAAAAAACCAAGATAAACGCAAACCCACAGGTCTTCATAGCTCGAAAAGTCACCGATGATCACGATACTCCCTCATGCGAAGTCTGAGCGCAGCTTTGTGTTGAGGCAACGCGAACTGTGTTTGAATTTCAGGCTATCCGCATTGGAACATTCGTTACATATTGCCATAGAAAATGCCAGTGCTCGAGCGCTACGCACGCCACTCTGTGCATGCAGGCGTCATCGACATCCCCGTCACGCACCCACCAGCCCTGCATGCGCACGAGCTCCGACCGAAGGGCGAGCACGCATGAAGGAGGAAGAAAGCGATGTTAGAGGCCAGTGGCTCGCGATATCGACAGAATCCACGTTCGCTGTCTTTCGTCCTCGTTCGCTCTATCGGCTACGCCGACTACGCCAACGGCGATGCCGAACAACGCAGGAACAGACGTCTAAGAGCTGCGACCAAAAAGCACAGCGCGTATCACGTCGTGGACTCGAATCGGCGTGCACAACTCAGTTTCACGATAATTTGGAGACGTCTAATTCACTCCATATTCTTCATTAAATTTGTATAACAATGTTCTTGCACAATTTCGCTTTCGCAATTTGTTTAGGAGCGCTAGATTTCAGCCCGTCGCGCGGAAAGACTATATATGGCGGACGCCGCCGGAGCGGAGGCGTGGCGGTGACGTGAACAGCGTCATCGCCGCGCAGCGACGTCACTGCCCCGCCCATTCGCCAGACTCTCCCCATCGACGGCTTTGGTCGTCTCGTCGTGGCGGCCGTTGCTAGGCGGAACTCCGCAGCGGCCGGCAGCGGCGTCCCTGTGTGCGCGCAGCCAATAGTGCGCCGCTGCCGTTGCCATGCGTTGAGCGCTCTGCATATTACAAACTCGCCTCCGGGAGACGCGCTGGCGCGCTTTCCGCCGCCGACTTTGAAATCCGTTGGAAAGTTTCGTGTCTGGCGCGTCTGACGTTGGTAAGGTTTGCGTTAGCCGTCGTCGCTCGTCCGTTTCACGGTACTCGCTCGCTGTGTGCTTGTGCGACGCGATGTTTTACGACTCGCGCTGTTCGTGCATAGTGCTTTGTTGCTCGAATACTTCCAGAACAAGTCCCGGAATATATGTGCCGGCCCCCAAAAGAACGACAGGTGAGCGTGCCCTTGGAGTCGCGGTTTTCATTGTGTCAGTTTGAATTCACGTCTATACCGAGTTGCTGTTCTCTGCAGTGGGGCTACAGTTATTGTTTTCAAAAATGACTGATTCGAAAAGGGCACGATGCTGCGTTTAAATCGTTATACGAACAAGCAGCGGACATGAAGCCCATGCGACGTAACTATAGTTACAGGTTTACAACTCTCACAGAACCGCGTGCTTGAATATGTGCTTTGCATTTGTCGCCGGTTAATTACTCGCCATCGCCTGTAACCGCGTTTCTAAGGCTCTAGGTAAATGTATGAAAACTTGTGCTGCTCTGAGACGAACAAACAAATTCACTTTTGAACGAGTCGACGGCGCTCTTTATCTGATTGGAACTTGTCTCTTTTCTTCAGGGTGGAAGCGTTTTTAAAGTATTCCGGAACGCCACACAGCTGATCGGTGCGCCCAGAGAAAAGCTGAAGAATTGCAGAATCGGCGCACTTCAAGAAGAGATGCCATGAATCCTCCTATATCATCCGTTCATTTTCTCCGCGTTTATCATCACTAGTTTTATGAAAATCAACGTCTTTGGAAATGTAGTCAATAAAGTGCGCCCGATATTAGTTGTGTTATATGTGGAGTTCATTTCGACATCTTTAAAATGATCTTTACATTATTAATCTATTTTTAGGTATTTCAACTGCTTTCATTGCCTTTGCAATGCAGTGAATGTTGAATTTTGTTAGTTATGATAATTTTGCACAATATCGTGCGCATACATCAGAAGCTCTTCTGCACTTTTGTCAGTATGAAAATTGTGTTTATGTGCCCTAATGTTATGTTGTTTTTTATTCCACTGTTCTTTAAGTTCTTAACTTAGCCGAGAACATTTGTGTTGTTTAGTGGTCATGAACACGTGTATATTAATCTCCTGTTCATCACTTCTGCTAACCTCCTGAACCTTTATCGCACCACATTTGATGAAAACGTTGATTTTCGGAAACGAGGACAATAAAACGAGACCAAAGATATTTTGTGTTGTGAGTGCAATTCATTCTTTTGCGTTCTGGCACATGCTGCACGACTGCAGTGTGTGCAGAATGCTTAGGGTTGCCACCTTTCCCAGAAAAAAAAACCGGCCCGTCAGCGGGGGGTCACGAAGGTGAGGTTGTGTGGAAAATAAACAAACTCCATGTTAAATCTTCGACATGCGATGGCATTTATTGTACCCTCCTTCAACATCAATATAATATGTCCACGTACATACAAACACAGCACTGAGCGAATCAATTAGTCTCTGGTTTAATGTTTGCACTCAAAGTCAAACGAGCGTTATGTATGCTTGCTGAACAAAATATTTGCCGCCGAGCTTTTCAGCCAAACTAAAAAATTGGGTGCTGAAATCCGTAGACACAACCTTCATTTCAGACAGAAACTTGCAGAAAATGATGAACTTAATGCGTTTTTCACAAACCACCGCGCCTTGAACTAACGTGCCTTGAACTTCCTCGAACGGCCGTGCCTGGAACTGGCGTGCCAACAATGCCATTCCGTCGCCCGTGTCTCTCAACCCGCTCAGCCCCCACTACGGTTCCTAAACCACTACGAGCGGCATCTGCAGCGAACAATGTTCCCAGGTGGGATAAAGCCCCTAAAGAAGGGGTAACATCTCAGCATCTTTGTGGAAGAGGGTGAGTGGGATATAAAGGAGAGGTAGAGAAAGGGAGGTAACGGGCACGAACACGTGCACCTTTCATCTGCCGCGGTGACAACTGACATCGGGGCTCGCGCTGGCGTACAGCCGCCGCAGGAAAAAAAAATACTGCCAACTGTTCAAAAATGTGTGTAATGAAGTCTCTTTATCGGAATAGTCGTGTCTTCCGAGTAGAATTTCAATTTTTGGTCATTTTTTCTGAGCTATTCAGTGCTTTAAAAAGTATACAATGCATGTATACCTACACGCGCAATAATGTGCAGTACACTCACAACCTTATTCGCGGAACTTGAATATGTACTTGGAATTCGACTTAGCGGCTCGGATGAGCTTCTTGTTTTCTCTCGCCATCTTTACAAATTCTTCACAGCTGTACACCAAATTATACCGCACACAAAGTTCTGCCTTAACCATTGGGACGCTTAGTTGGTTTCTTTCATCCGTCCACAAGTTTCCCATCACGCTGAAGACGCGTTCCACGAACGCATTGCTGCAGGGAATGGAGTAGACATGCTCCATTAGGTTCTGCAAGAGGGGGCACTTTACCGCTTTTAAGAACTTCAGCCACATCGAGCTTGATTTCTCGTCACATTTTAGAAGTCCAGGCAGAGCATCCTTCAAAAGACAAAGCTCTGAGTAGAGTTCGTCCCCTTCCTCTTGAAAGTCAATGCCAAAAAGGTTGCCCGCATTTATTACCACCAATGTAGTGGGTGCACCTTTGCGCAGATCCAATTCGGCGAGCATCTTAAACGGGGAGTTCTCGAAGTCAAACCACTTTTCGAGGTACGCAAGGGCCCTGTCATAGACATTCAAAAATTCCAGCTTTGCAACTTGTCCACCAGGAAGGATTTCAAGTCCCAGATTAGCCTTGACACCGAAGAACATATCATCCCTTCGATTAATCAGCTGTTTCCTGAGCTTAGTCATTACAGCGTAAAGTTCTGTCGGCTCAAGGTGACTCTTTTCGAGGGTGAGGATTGCTGAATGGAACATTGCAAGGAACGAGTGCATGAAGTGCATGTAGCACTCCGGAAGCGTGACACTCTCTGAAAGTCCATCGGCTTGGTTGCTTATAAATCTCCAGATTATTTTTTCGCACTCCTCCTCTCCTTGACTCAGAAAGTATGACTTGATGGGTGTCCAGTTCTTAATTAATCTGTCTAAGGCTGTAAACAAGCTTAACCAGCGGACCGAAATATGACACAAAACTTTGCTATATTCCTGATCACAAAATTCAAAGAACGTTTTCAATTCCTCTACACATTTCGAGCTAGAAGAAAATTCTTTGAATACCTTTAGTACAAGAGTTTCGACGTCAAACTTTAAAGACTTGACTGCGTGCTTGGCAGTGTTATGCACAACATGGCAATTGCAATTGGCCTTCAACAAAGTCGGCTGATCTTTCTGCATCTTCTGGAAAACTGAGTTATGTTTCCCATAATTCACAGAAGCATTATCCGCGCTATACGCTACAGCTCGCTCCAAAGAAAGGCCTACCTTCTCCAAACTTGTTGCCAAAAGTTCGCAGATGCCGCCGGAAGTCTCATCCGCCTGCTCACAAAAGTCGATGAGAGCATCGGTTATTCCGGCACCACTCACATCGTAGAAACGCACTGCAATGGGGAAAAGTTTTCTGTTTCCCTTGTTGGAAGCGTCAGTGGAGAGAGCGAACGGAAGGTTGCGGCCTGCTGGGCGAAGTTTTTCGACTATGCACTCCACTGCGTAAGGCGCCAGTACGTCTTTCACGAGGTGTTCCATCTTCGTTCTTCCGAGTCGCATTCTGGAAGCAATGTCTGAATCCGAGAAGACTTTCGGTGCCAACTTGCTGCCGCAGTCCATTGACAGGTAACTGTAGTTGTGCTTGATTCCATGGAATATGGTGCCCAGTTCCGCAGCAGTCACGTGATCTTCTGCGCTAGAAATGGCTGGAACAAAGAACTTTTTGACTGTAGCCGACTGTTTGGAGGCGAGGCTCTTCTGTTTATGTTTCTGCGTTGATGCATGATGCTTCACAGCGCTGACGCCATCAAATTTAACCGTAAACGTGCTTGCACATATGGTGCACCTTGCGGCTGTGGCATCGTCGTCCACGGGCAGGAGCCAGCTCTCGTACTCGGGTTGAGATCTCCACTCTTTCCGGAACGTGCATTGACGTATTTTTCGCTTTTTCAAAGGCGGAGAATCCGTGCTCATGATGCAAGCAAAGGAAGCACGTAACTAACTACTGATACTGATTTTCGCTCTGTTCCAGCGATCGGTGGCACGAGAGGGACGGCAATGTCCCCGTAGAGCGGTTGGTGTTTCCTGTTGTCTGCTGAATGTCAGGATTTCGAGGAAGAGCCGCCGGCGAGGGTTCCTTTCCTTTGCCAGAATCACCGCGTCGTCGGGACAGATATGGTGGTCAAACCGCTCGCAGTGTTCTGCTACTGCGCTCCGTTCTCGGTTCATTTGACGGAGGTTATTCTTGTGCTGCCGGATTCTTTCGTGGAAGTTCTTGGTTTCCCCAATGTAGGAAGCGGGGCAGTCGGCTCGCGCGATCCGGTACATGACGCCCTGAGCTTTTTCCACAGGTGTGCGATCTTTAGGCCGAGGGATGAAGCTGCCGATGGTGGTGGATGGCTTGTGGGCGAGTCGACCCCTGCCTTTCTCAGTATACCGGCTATTGCTTCTCTGGCACCGGCGATGTAGGGGATCGACTCGCGGTGTCATTGCGGCGATGCAGGTGTCACGTTTCCCCCCGTCTTTTCTCTTCCCCCGTCTTTTCTTTCCACCCGCGCGGTCAGTGCGGTCAACGGGTCAACACGGAGATGAGTAAAAAAAAAATACTCGGGATACGATGAGCAAAAAACCGGCCAATGACGGCCGGTCTTAGGTGCGGACCGGCGACCGGCCCCTTGTCTAAAAAACCGGCCCGGCCGGTCCAAAACCGGGCAGGTGGCAACCCTAAGAATGCTTGATTGCAAATTGCGTACATTCAAACGCGCAACGAACGCGCGGCGCAGCACGCGCAAGCGGATGCAGAAAAGAAAAAAAGCGCCGGCGCAACACGCGCGAGCGAGTGGGTTCATAAAAAAGAGTGGGGGAGGAGGCTGCGCAGCACGCGCACGCAAAAAAAAAAGAGAATAAAAAAACGGCGCGTGCGAGAGAGCTAGGAGAGGAGGTGCTAGGCGCGGCTGGTGTTGCCATGACGACGCATACCGTGTGCGCCGCCATTCTGCAGTTTTAGTCTGAATCCCAGCCGCCAGGATAGTAACTGAAGGGACGTTTGGCGCTGCCAGCGCTAACGTCATGAATTAAGGCGTCCTATGGGAGGTATACGGAGTAACCTCCCCCAGGCTCAGCGTCGCATTTTCAGCACAGCACAAAAAACACTAGCATTTTCAGCGCAGCCTAAGAAACACTAGGGTCTTTAGAATTACGTATCTATGTACTTTATACTAAAGGAACCCACCATCTAATACTTGCGTATTGATGTTGCGCCTCAGATATGCGTAATTGCTTTTTGATCGACAATGTTCACAAGTATGAACCCCGCTACCAGAGCAAGATGGCTGGGCGTTGAGCATGTGGTTAAACCTTGGCCGCGTGGCTTAATCGAGTGACAGGCAGACACACAGACAGACCGAAATATCTGCGTTTAAGTTCCTCAAGAAAGTCTCTCGTTCTTAATGATTGAAGATATGGCGCGCAAAGTCACGCCGAGGCGCCGACGCTCTTTAAAACAAATTACACATATTTTGAAGCCAGAAATCCCACTCGATCGTTGCAACCGACGAAGCGACTACGGTTGATCAGCAGTTGCCACGCTCATTTTTCCCCTCCATGGCAATGAAAACATAAATACAATATAAGAGCTCATGCGTCCGTTGAACATCCGCATATTCGCCGTAGACACCCGCAGGACACCTGCTGGATTGCCAATTAGTAGCGCCTTAGAGTCCTGCGGATGTCCACTGTACGCCTATCGGCAATTTTCGGATTACCAGTGGACGGCCAAGACATCCAGGAGTGGTTATCCAGTGGACGTCCATCGATGTTTAAATGCCCAATTGGACGCTGCGGAGCGGCCGTGGAAACGTCACTATATATTGTGCGAGCACGTGACGAGAAGCTCATACCATGTTGTAGAGCACTGCACGGGCCTGATTTTTCGGCCCGGGCACGTACGTGGTTCCAAGCCCGGGCATACATGACCGAACCCATCCCGAGCCTGGCCCGGGCCCGTGGTTTCAAGCTCGGGCGTTCATTACTAACTTATCTAGGGCGCGCGTTTATGACCAGGCCTGGGCCCGCTAGAGTATATTAATTGATGATGATTATTAATGATACCTTGCGCTTTGTAGCGGGCGATCGGACAGAAAATCCGGTGTACCGTGTGTACATGCATCCAAATACTCCTTTGCCCGCGGTGCTCCTCAGCGGTTAGGCTGTTTCGCTGTTAAGTCCTAGGACGCGGGTGCGATTCCCGCGGCCACGGCGGCCGCATTTTGATGGGGGCGAAATGCAAGAACACCCGCGTATTTATCTTCAGGTACACATCCCAATGACGTACGGCGGACATCTGACGGACCGTCCCGCGCAAACAAAAAGGCGTTAAACTGGACGTCCTGGACACGTCTTTCACGGACATTCAGACGCCCGCCGGACTCAATAATTTCGACATGAACGTCAATGGGACACTTTTCGGATTTTAAACGCGGACATCCATGATAAATCCGGAATTTCTGAAGCCTTAATAAAAGACTTACATGCATCATTCAGTTCCACATTAACAAGCCTAATATCTAAATTAACAGTTATGACTATTCAAGTGCCTTTATCATGCATGTTTCGGCTCATTGGTGCATATGGAAGCAGTTCTTACACATTTATGATGACTGCACACCAATGTAACTTACATTAAATATGATGTATGGGCTCTTGCTGAGGATGCTGTCTTGAGGTAATATGTTGTCACCCATGCAACCTTTACCAGAAGAAGGTCTTTTAGTTGCTTTGAGGGCACTTATTTGTGAACACACCAGTGATGCTACCGAGGACGTCTGATTTGGAGCAATTTTTGGAGCAGCAAAATTTCCGTTTTGGAGCACTTTGGAGCAGCAAAATTTTCATCTTGGAGCACTTTGGAGCAGATAATTTTGCATCTGGGAGCACTTTGGAGCAGCGAATTTTACATCCTGGAGTGCAATACAGAAGCATATTGCATTAACATTCAAGCACCTGAGTATTATTATGGGGCTCTTATGAAGGCTAGAAATATTTCGATTCATTGCAAATCTCATGGAAAAACCGTGAATCTTCCGTGAATTCTGCCCAGTACATCATCACCGACGTGAGATCGGGCGCGTTTATACTAAAGGTTCGATGAGTTATGACGACTTGCAGCTCACTTTAATTTTACATGTACGCTGTGAATTTTCATTGTTTAGAAAACCATTGCTTTAGAAAACATCTGGCGTCTTTCGTTAAGCAGCTGGCGTCTTTTCGTTTTGCTTTAGAAACATCTGGCGTTCTTTCGTTTTGCTTTTACAAAACATCTGGCGTCTTTCGTTGGTTTATTTCATCAATCAACGGCGTTTTGAACAAAATTTTTATTGTTTAATCACGCACAGGAGAAATCTCACCAGGCACTACCTTGGAGGTAAAGAATGGCTGCTAATGGGAATGAGAGACAGAAGAAGTCGGCTTTTAGCTAACGCTGCGAATTTTTGATTATTCAACAACGCACAGGAAAAATCTCCCACCAGCACCACCTTGGAGGTCAAAGCGTAAGACTGGTTACGCACTACAACTACGACTACGAGGGACGAACGGGTGCCGCCTTAAGGAGCTTCGCCCCTAAAAATCATCTCAGGAGAATAGACGTGCGCACAGGGGGGGCAGGGGGGGGCGCAAAATCTGCCCCGTACATTGACCCTTGCGATAGCAATTATATGGACACTGTTGGCGGATTTTTGCCGTCGCCGTTGCCGTAATTTTCCGTATAAAGTCCAAATTAATAACATCACCACGCTTATTCTAGCCGCGGGTAAAAGCTCGCGAGCGCTGGCGACGAACGCGGCTGAAGCGGAGATTAAACTAGCCGGCCGTCTGTCTCCGCCGCACTGACAGCGCATGAGATAACATCTTCCCGCGTGCGGGCCTGCCGTCGATTGCTCATCAAACAGAGAGGAAACGCCCCGCCCGTCTTTCGTAAGGAGCATGAAGGGACGCCAGGGGAGCGGAAGGGGGGGGGGCATCTTTCGAAGGGCGCAGTCGCTTGCGCGCGCGCTATCTCGAGGCATCAGGAGACGGCTCGTAAACTTGCTGTGCTCTCAACGCTTACTTCGCGTTTAGAGAACTCGGAGCAAGAAAACGCTTCAATTCCTGGAGGGGCCATATGCCCTTAAACCAGCGTTTTGTTAAGTTACCCGAGATCGGATCCAAAAAAGTTAGCTGCTAGTCTTACTTCGTTTCACAATACAATTTTTTGGTATCGCATTCATTGCTTCGCTCTTAAGCGAAACTGAGTTTTTTTAACCGTTAGCTATTGACCCCCGAAAGCGAGGGGCGGACGTGTAACATGGCGTAGCCGCTTCACTGTGGGCCGTCAGCTACGGTCCCGCTACTGAAAGCTGCGCATTTGCGGCTGCTCCGACCGGGAGATATGATTTTACTAATGAGATGACATTTTTAAAAAAGCAAGCGAAAAATTCGAATTGGAACCCTAGCACGTGAGCTCGAAAGGGCAGGGCCTTTTAGGGGGTATTCACCGCAGTGATTACAAACTCGGACGTGCTGGCGGAAGGAATTACGAAAAGCTGTTCTGGATGAAGATCCATGGATAAATTATATCTGAGGAAAAGTGTCAACGCGTTTCCACCGTTCACGTGCTCTTCCATAAACGCGAAGCAAGGAAAATTCGATATTGTCCCATATATCTACTGCGAGCGATCACAGATTTCATTCCGCGATGTCCGGAAACAGAAGTGACAGACATTTTAGCGGCACTCATGTAGTTATTACTGAACATTGCTTTCCTTACGTGCCGTGCGACGCTTGAAACGAGCTATCAGCAGCGTTTCTGGAACAGACGACGTCCGCTGATGAATCGCCATCGCACTTTCTCGCTACCGATAGGCCTAGACGTCACGAGCCTCTGCGGAGAGCGCGTTTTGCTGTCGAGCCGACTTGCAGAACAGAAGCTGCGTCGGCACAGTGCATGGCATCGTGGCTTACTCGGAACGCACGCGCTAGCGCTATTTATTCAGCGGAATAATTCTTGGTCCATGATTGCGACTTTATTGGCAGCCCCAAGATCGAGCTGCACATGTTCTGACGCGCCGGCGGTGCGATTGCCGGTGATAGACGCCCCCAAACCCGAGACTTTGGCGCAGTTTGGCGCAAATTTCGTCGATATTATCAGGATGGCGCAGTAAATACAATTTGGCGCAGTTGGCGCAGGAGTGGAATCACTGGAACACACCAGCAGAGTAAAGAAAGTGAAGCATGGCGCCAGGGGCGTAGCCGGGGGGGGGGGGGTTCAAACCCCCCGAAATTTTTCAACTGTGCTTCCGTATACATACACGCGCACATACAAACGCAAGCATGTACATAAAGTATGGTTGAACCCCCCCCCCCCCCGAAAAAAAATTCTGGCTACGCCACTGCATGGTGCATAGGTTGTTGGGAGTACAGCTTCTAAAGCATTGAAAATGGAGAAGTATGAGTTGGTTTTTGTTGGTGTATCGCTTGTCATACTTCAGCTTTTTCCATGCTTTAGAGGTTGTACTCTATTTAAGAATCAGAGAAGCAATTATGTGCAGCGTTCTTCACTTGCTTTACTGTGCTGTTGCGTTCACTAATAAGTACCCCAAGGCAAATATAGGACAGTCTCACTGGTAAAAGTTGCATGAGTGACAACATATTAGCACAGGGCACAAGATCCACAGCAGCAGCACATTTAACAACACCCATAGCATCCCCAGCAAGTTCGACATATTTAATGTTAACTGCATTGGTACACAGTCATCAGAAAATTATATAGCTTCCAAATGCATCAAATAAGCTGAAATATGCAAAATAAAAGGCACTGTGTATTAGGTGAAATGGTCATCACAGTTAACGTAGATATTAAGCTAATTAATGTGAAACCACATAATGCATATAAGCCTTTTAATAAGACTTGTGCAGCTTCTCGTGACGATTTGACTGAGGCATAGACTTGCACATAAAGCAGATCAACAGCATTTTTATTAAGCGCACTGCAAACATCAATTGTGTGCATAAAAACACCTGGCACAGCAGACCCTAACATATGAACACATTAACTAAAAGCTGATAAGGACCCACAAGAATTGAATATAACAAGAGAAAGTGTACATGTTAATTTTAGCATCAGTAGAGTAGCACAGAAGAGAAATAATAAATGCACCTTGAAGTCACTTAACACAACATAAAGTCTAGTGTCCCTTAACTTGTTTTATTTGTCCACCTAAAGCAGTGATGTTAACATGTTTTTCTGAAGGAAAACGAAATTACTAGAATTGATTACGCTTACACCTGAACTACAATACCGCAACCTAAAGGAACAGAATATAAGTGAACAAATATTGGGCACAAGCACTACACACACATTTTGTACAGACATGAAATGGCAAGTTTCCAACAATGAACAGTAATCCACATGATGCAAAAAATCACACCATCTCCGGCTAAAGGGGACCATGAGGCGATGCGAAGCAGTGTTTCGGCATGCAGAGCCCGCGTTTCAGAGGTGGAGTGGTGAGGGGGAAAGGGGAGAGGGGAAGTGGAGAGGGGGAAGGGAGGAGAGAGGGGAGGGGAAGTGGAGAGGGGATGGGAAAGGGAAATGAGATGGGGAAAGGGGAGGTGAAAAGGGAAGGGGAGAGGTGATGTGGAGAGGGAAAGGAGAGAAAGGGAGTGGAGAGGGGAAGTGGAGGTTTGCGCATGCGCAGTAAGGGTGGTCACGCCGCACACCACCACCACCACCACCGGATTGAACTCCACTATAAGAGATGCTTCACATCTAAAACAGATGGGCTCTTTCATTGGATGTCATGAATATAGACTGATAGCAATGACACGTTATCTGTAGGCATATCCAGAGCAAGCACTTCACAGAAAAGTTAATCTGTATACATAGAACTACGGCATGCAACATACAGCAATGTATACACAATGTAGAAAACTGATTGGGATACTTCGCTAAGGCATACCTTTCCTGTAGCAGGAAAATGTTTTTGGTGCAGCACATATACCGGGTGCCCCAGCTATCTTTAGCCAAGGGTTCAAAAATACAATATTAGAGGCTGGCGAGTGAAATCAGTTGCAAATTGCTGACAGCCGCCTTGCGCACACAGACAATTTTGTTTCGAAATTGATTAGTTTGTTAATTAGGATGAATGAATTAAATTGCTAAATATTGACTTTAGGGAAGAAACACGACTTGCAAAGTTCGAGAGCTTCTTCAGAAACCTCCATTACATTATTTGCGATAAAGAAAGTCTCACGTAGCATACCATTTCTTCCAAGCTGCAAAAAGAACCACGTGATCAGCGCATTCGCGCGCGGCAAACGTGCTGCTCTCAGCTGTGGTTTGAGCGAACGAAATCAGCTGTGGCCGCGACTCGCCGGCTCCGCTGGAGCAGTAGGCCGATAAGTTGGCGTTGGTTTCTTGGCCCGCATCAGCCAGTTGGTGTCATGAGTAAAGGGGCACGGGGCGCGCGCCGGACAGCGCAAGGCGTCGATGGTGTGCACCCCCGCCACGTCGACGCAAGCCAATGGCCGGAGAAAGGCGCGTGCCACGCGACCCGAGCTGAGGTGGGAGACCACAGAAGAAGAGTTGGGCATTGTTCGGTGGAGTCGTCGAGGAGCAAGGTGGTGCAGGCCAGCGTCGCGTCCGCGACGGGAACAGCAGGGCTGAGTTCTGGAGGCAGCGTTGTGCATGCCCCGGGAGGGTGGCCGTCGACCTCGGGGTCTACCGAGCGAGGCGTCCCGGGCTTGCGGCAGCCTCATCACGCAGTTCTCGTGGCACCTGCGGCACTACCACAGCGCGGCAAGACGACGGCGACCCACGGACAATCACCAGAGAGCGACTTCGGCAGTACGACCCGGTGGCACCAAGGGGAGGCCAGGAGTTAGGCCTAACTGGACGAGACGACGTTCTCGAAGAAAGACCGAAGGGTCAGCGACGAGGACGACGAGCGAGGCGGCGGATCTCAGACGTCGAGGAGCAGCGTCGACGGGACTGAGCGTCGACTTGGACCACGAGCCGAGTCAGCGGACACCGCGAACCGTAAGAACGCTCCATGGCTATCGCGAGTGACTGAGAGGCCATAGTGGCCAGACTTTCGGGCTAGAGGAGCCAAGCAGAGCTAGAATGCTTTTCGATGTTTTGTCAGCGATAGCGCACTAGCCTCGGAATTTCCTAATGTACCAATATTGTTGTAAATTTTGAGTGTTCATTTTTGTGTGCCGTGGTGTGTTAGATAAAGTTTTGTTTGCAGTGCCACCACGGTGTCTCCCGAGTCTCTCTTCTCTCTCTCTCTCCCAACTCCACTCCGACATTGCAAGCGCTCCCGAGATACGTGACATAATAAGTGGCGAGCCTGTGCCAGGATTTTTCCAGCGTTGGGCCCAGTCACGTAGCGTCGGGGGTTGCAAGGATGGATATGGATTGGGACAAGATAGTGAGAGTCATTCGGGAGAGAAAGCTCAATGGAGAGCAGGGTCTCAGGTTCATTGAAGAAAAGTGGGAGAGTAAAATAGAGGAAGGCAAAGCCGAACTTGAGGCAAGACGCGCCGATCTCGAGGCGAGACGCGCCGAACGCGAGGCGAGACGCGCTGATCTCGAGGCGAGACGCGCCGATCGCGAGGCAAGACGCGCCGATCGCGAGGCAAGTCGCGCCGATCTCGAGGCAAGTCGCGCCGAACGCGAGGCAAAACGCGCCATTGCGCTAGAAGCGTATGCTCGGGAAAAGGAGGAACTAGAGCGCAAACTGCGACTGGCACAAGCCACAGGATACATTGGACATAATGAGAGAAGGCCCATAGAGATTTCATTGGGAGAAGTCAATGCGCCTGATTATCAGAGTTTTGCCTCCGATCAGCAAAGGGGCAGTGAACACACTAGTTGTGCAAATGAGAATAGTCGGGTTAGGAATGAGCAGAAGACAAAGGGCCCAGGTGTTGCATATAGTGATGGTGTAGCAACGGTTAGTGAACTTATGCCAGTGCTGAAGAGGGCACGGAGAAAGAGAACGCGATGCCTCCGGACAACGAAGAGCAGAATACAGCTCGGTGAGCATAGTGTGGAAGGAAGAAGCAGTAAGCGTTTGCGAGTTGTGACAAAAGAGCGGAGTAGGAGGAATGGGATGCCTCAGACACACGGTAGTACAAGCGTAAAGTTAAAGAAAGTGAAGACAGTTCTAAAAGCAAAGGAAACTGGTCGTATACTATCGGGACGCCATAAAGGTTGCTGAACTTGTCAAGGGCACACGCGTAAAGCGAACTAAAAAGAATGCCCCAAAACGCGCAGGAGTAGAGTGTAAGAATTTGTATGCAAAGAGGTTGATGCTAGTAGTGAGAGCCAGGCATAAGGGGAGGACGCTGCCTGAGGAAGTTAGGTCGAAGAGGCGTCGGGTGAAAAGAAACAGAGGCATCAGCTTAAGTGAGCGTCCGAGACACTGGCAGCGAATAGACGCCGGAAAAAACTGAAGAAGACATGAAACGTGAAAAAGCACAGGTTTAAGTGCGGGGAAGTAAACTGGTGGTTGCTATGGTGTTGAGAAGGATTCTGTGAAACATAAGTCCTGTGCCGTGAATAGGTTTCGAGAATATTAATGGATGACTGTTTTGAGTAAAGCTTGAGAGTAAGTGAATGTTGTGCATATTTTGGAACACGGAGTGATGTGTTTTGTGGATAGTTATCTCTGTGAGGGTAGCCGTATAGTGGTAAGGACGATGAACTCGTGGACATCGTGAACGGTTCAGTGGAATGTTTGGTGACGTGTTCGCGAAAGTGCGTGGTGATGACCATGGTGCAGTGAAAGTAGATGGACCATAAGAGAATGCGAGTCAGAAGTTTAAGACCAACAGAAGCGTAGAGGGCCGCACCCTGAAGAGAAGAAGCAGTTTTTAAGGAAAAAACTCTTAAAAGGGGGCCCAATGTCATGAGTAAAGGGGCACGGGGCGCGCGCCGGACAGCGCAAGGCGTCGATGGTGTGGCGAGGAGTGGAAAAAGTACCCGATGGTGTGCACCCCCGCCACGTCGACGCAAGCCATTGGCCGGAGAAAGGCGCGTGCCACGCGACCCGAGCTGGGGTAGGAGACCAGAGAAGAAGAGTTGGGCATTGTTCGGTGGAGTCGTCGAGGAGCAAGGTGGTGCAGGCCAGCGTCGCGTCCGCGACGGGAACAGCAGGGCTGAGTTCTGGAGGCAGCGTTGTGCTGCCCCGGGAGGGTGGCCGTCGACCTCGGGGTCTACCGAGCGAGGCGTCCCGGGCTTGCGGCAGCCTCATCACGCAGTTCTCGTGGCACCTGCGGCACTACCACAGCGCGGCAAGACGACGGCGGCCCACGAACAATCACCAGAGAGCGACTTCGGCAGTACGACCCGGTGGCACCAAGGGGAGGCCAGGAGTTAGGCCTAACTGACGAGACGACGTTCTCGAAGAAAGACCGAAGGGTCAGCGACGAGGACGACGAGCGAGGCGGCGGATCTCAGACGTCGAGGAGCAGCGTCGACGGGACTGAGCGTCGACTTGGACCACGAGCCGAGTCAGCGGACACCGCGAACCGTAAGAACGCTCCATGGGTATCGCGAGTGACTGAGAGGCCATAGTGGCCAGACTTTCGGGCTAGAGGAGCCAAGCAGAGCTAGAATGCTTTCGATGTTTTGTCAGCGATAGCGCACCAGTGGCGATACGTGACAGTTGTGACACCGATACGTGACAATTGGCGCGCGTGATGGTGCAGTTGTAGCGAGCGCGGGCCAAGAAACCACCGTTAACTTACCAGCCTACCGCTGCAGCAGAGCCGGCGAGTCGTGGCCGCCCTTGATTTCGTTCGCTTAAGCGACAGCTGAAAGCAGCATGTTCACTGCGCGCGAATGCGCTAATCACGTGGTTCTTTTTGCAGCTTGGAAAAAATGGTATACGTGAGACTTTCTTTATCGCAAATACTGCAATGGGGGTTTCTGAAGAGGCTCTCGAACTTTGCAAGTCGCATTTCTTGCCTAAAGCCAATATTTAGCAACTTAATTGAATAATCATAACAAATTAATCAATTACGAAACAGAAAATTGCCTGTGGTGCGCAAGGTGGCTGCCAGCAATTTGCAACTGATTTGGCTCACCTGCCTCTAATATTGTATTTTTAACCCAATTGGCTAAAGATAGCTGGGACACCGGTATATGTGACTAAAACACACAACAAAAAAAATAAGACTTGGTGAAGGTATCTCGCACTAATTATACGCATAACACTGTAGTCTCACAAAAAGTATGGCTCTGCAATAACAGCCACGTATATTATGTAGAATATAACAGAATCCTTCGTGACGTAAAATTATGCACATTAACAGGCTCTTGCAGGTTATTTTACACAGAGGGCTCAATACTGGTCTCACAAACGTTGCGGCTTTGCAGTGGCATCAAGATAGTGCTACGTGATGCAATGCAGATGACAAATGCAAGTTAAGGGAAACTGCTTGCACTCTACACTGTGTATGAACCATGCACTTGCATCTTCAATGCTAACAGTGGATCAACAAATAGATACACATATAGGACAAACAGAAATTTAGGCCAATAATATCTCGCATTTAATGTAGTGGTTTCCACGCACATATTTTGCACAGAGGCACAATAAAAAGAAGCAAGGGATGGCTTACAGTGACCTCATCGTAATTGCCATGTCACGTTAATGTATCAGTACACCGCATCAGGTTCTCTCTATGCACGCACAGAGCCCCGAACAATCCAGCGGCATTGTGATCGCATCGAAGCCGGTTAACTGTGACCTAATTATGCTACCTAGATGTCATCAAAGCCATCTACAAAACCACATGCAAGCTATCAATAGGAATGTGAAAATATCTCCAAAAATAAAACAACAAAAAAACATGGCTGATCCCTCCGTCAGAGGAATCGGTATAACACGAAAGTGGAACGTGTCTTCACAGAAGTAGTGCTTATTGTGTAGTGATATATGAGAGAATTGTACAATGTCTATTCGTGTTTGGCAGCTATAGCACCGTTGACGTGGATGCACCCATGGTTGACGCCTAGTGGCATGTCTCCATCGCGACGACTAACGCCCATGATCACGATTACATGTTGTGGTAGCTGAAGTTGTGAACATATATTTGGACACAGCGAATCGTGAATCCCGCGTAATGAGGACGTCAACAAGGCTCATAATCAACACTGCTAACCGATATGCATTTCTTCAAACGTCGTCAATTAAGGAGTTAAGGAGAGATACGGCACGGTGTGCGCTTTCTAGTAAAGGGTAACCGACGCCTAGCGTGGCTCATGCACATAGGCGTGCGCAGGGTTCCCCATTAGGGGGGGTGCAAAGGTTCGTCGCAGCGCCCCCCCCACCCTACTAAGTCAATGTAGGGGCAGATTTTGCGCCCCCCCCTTAGGTGGCTAGAAGGGTCAATGTACGGGGCAGATTTGCGCGCCCCCCCCTCTTAGGTGATTAGGGGGGCGGCCGCCCCCCCCCCCCGCCCCCTGTGCGCACGCCTATGCTCATGCATACACTACCGCACGGCGGTTCAGCAACATGGACGAAAGAGGGTTGAGCCGCAAACGCGTGCGTCCCTCCCGCTGGCCTCTGTCTCGCTTCACCAAGGCACGACATTCGCTCCGTCGAAATCGTGCCCTTTCTGCAACGCGTATTGCGCAGTTTGGTTGGTCGATGCTCTCCGCAGCCCCCGCCACGGTGGTCTAGTGGTTATGGCGCTCGACTGCTGACCCGAAGGTCGCGGGATCGAATCCCGGCCGCGGCGGCTGCTTTCGATGGAGGCGAAATGCTTGAGGCCCGTGTACGTAGATTTAGGTGCACGTTAAAGAACTCCAGGTGGTCGAAATTTGCGGAGCCCTCCACTATGGCGTCCTCTGATAATCATATCGTGGTTTTGGGACGTTCAACACCAGATAGTATTATCGGTGCTCTTGCAATCGAATCAGCAGGCGGCGGAGAAATCCCGTTGGTGCATGTGGAAGCTGCACTATTCCGATGAGCCGGCGCACGCTAACACGAAGCGAAAGGCAAATAACGTAACTGCGTCTAGGGTGCCTAGGCGACGCCAGCGCGGCCAGTGTCCCTCGCTGGTATCAAGACGATTTAACCAATTTAACCATGACCTCCGATATCGCCCGCAATCTCGAAGTAAGCGCCAGTAAGTGTCGATCGTCACGCATTACCTCTTTTCACCTCTCACAGACGGCGGCCCTGCCTAGCTACACTGCCAACAGAGAGCACCGTGCGAGTAAGAACGTGTGCAAGATATAAGGCGCGTTCGTGATGCGTCTAGCATATATGCCAAGCTAGCGTAATGGGTTTAGCGTCGGGCGCTCACCGTCGCGGCCGCAAGGTCGTGGGTTCAATTGCCAGCTTTTTTTCTTTCTCACCTGTTGGCGTCCATTTTATCAACGTCATATCCGTACCGGATGTACTTGGTGGACCGCGGCATAAAACACTTTCGTGTTAAAATACCATGAGGTAGCTACCTTCAGTCTACAGAACATCATTGGTGCTGCACAGTCCACAGAAGATTCCCAAAGTTGCACAAGGTTCAGTCGCACAGGCACACACAACCAAACAGGAACTTTTCTCAGATGCACCTACAGTCCCTTGATAATAGCTCCAATCTTTGCAACCCAATGGTAATGACAATGGCCTCCACTTGTTCTGCAGAAACATAAAGGTGCACAGTGCTTACAAACGTGTGAGGTACGGGAAAACAAACAGTGCAAGCTTGCCTTGTAGATAATCATCAAAACATCGCACAATATAGCCTATTTGATATGACCACCTCGAGGGACGAGTCATGCTCTAGACAGCTAATTTTAAAAGTCGAAGGACACTTCTGCAGTAAAATTTGATCCAAGCATGAAGGTTCGGCGAGTTGGTAAGGATCCATTACGAAGGTATTAACAGCGCATAGACGTTAAAGGTCGGGATAGGCATAGGGTTGCCACCTGCCCGGTTTTGGACCGGCCGGGCCGGTTTTTTAGACAAGGGGCCGGTCGCCGGTCCGCACCTAAGACCGGCCGTCATTGGCCGGTTTTTTGCTCATCGTATCCCGAGTATTTTTTTTTTACTCATCTCCGGTTGACCCGTTGACCGCACTGACCGCGCGGGTGGAAAGAAAAGACGGGGGAAGAGAAAAGACGGGGGGGAAACGATGACACCTGCATCGCCGCAATGACACCGCGAGTCGATCCCCTACATCGCCGGTGCCAGAGAAGCCATAGCCGGTATACTGAGAAAGGCAGGGGTCGACTCGCCCACAAGCCATCCACCACCATCGGCAGCTTCATCCCTCGGCCTAAAGATCGCACACCTGTGGAAAAAAGCTCAGGGCGTCATGTACCGGATCGCGCGAGCCGACTGCCCGCTTCCTACATTGGGGAAACCAAGAACTTCCACGAAAGAATCCGGCAGCACAAGAATAACCTCCGTCAAATAACCGAGAACGGAGCGCAGTAGCAGAACACTGCGAGCGGTTTGACCACCATATCTGTCCCGACGACGCGGTGATTCTGGCAAAGGAAAGGAACCCTCGCCGGCGGCTCTTCCTCGAAATCCTGACATTCAGCAGACAACAGGAAACACCACCGCTCTACGGGGACATTGCCGTCCCTCTCGTGCCACCGATCGCTGGAACAGAGCGAAAATCAGTATCAGTAGTTAGTTACGTGCTTCCTTTGCTTGCATCATGAGCACGGATTCTCCGCCTTTGAAAAAGCGAAAAATACGTCAATGCACGTTCCGGAAAGAGTGGAGATCTCAACCCGAGTACGAGAGCTGGCTCCTGCCCGTGGACGACGATGCCACAGCCGCAAGGTGCACCATATGTGCAAGCACGTTTACGGTTAAATTTGATGGCGTCAGCGCTGTGAAGCATCATGCATCAACGCAGAAACATAAACAGAAGAGCCTCGCCTCCAAACAGTCGGCTACAGTCAAAAAGTTCTTTGTTCCAGCCATTTCTAGCGCAGAAGATCACGTGACTGCTGCGGAACTGGGCACCATATTCCATGGAATCAAGCACAACTACAGTTACCTGTCAATGGACTGCGGCAGCAAGTTGGCACCGAAAGTCTTCTCGGATTCAGACATTGCTTCCAGAATGCGACTCGGAAGAACGAAGATGGAACACCTCGTGAAAGACGTACTGGCGCCTTACGCAGTGGAGTGCATAGTCGAAAAACTTCGCCCAGCAGGCCGCAACCTTTCCGTTCGCTCTCTCCACTGACGCTTCCAACAAGGGAAACAGAAAACTTTTCCCCATTGCAGTGCGTTTCTACGATGTGAGTGGTGCCGGAATAACCGATGCTCTCATCGACTTTTGTGAGCAGGCGGATGAGACTTCCGGCGGCATCTGCGAACTTTTGGCAACAAGTTTGGAGAAGGTAGGCCTTTCTTTGGAGCGAGCTGTAGCGTATAGCGCGGATAATGCTTCTGTGAATTATGGGAAACATAACTCAGTTTTCCAGAAGATGCAGAAAGATCAGCCGACTTTGTTGAAGGCCAATTGCAATTGCCATGTTGTGCATAACACTGCCAAGCACGCAGTCAAGTCTTTAAAGTTGACGTCGAAACTCTTGTACTAAAGGTATTCAAAGAATTTTCTTCTAGCTCGAAATGTGTAGAGGAATTGAAAACGTTCTTTGAATTTTGTGATCAGGAATATAGCAAAGTTTTGTGTCATATTTCGGTCCGCTGGTTAAGCTTGTTTACAGCCTTAGACAGATTAATTAAGAACTGGACACCCATCAAGTCATACTTCTGAGTCAAGGAGAGGAGGAGTGCGAAAAAATAATCTGGAGATTTATAAGCAACCAAGCCGATGGACTTTCAGAGAGTGTCACGCTTCCGGAGTGCTACATGCACTTCATGCACTCGTTCCTTGCAATGTTCCATTCAGCAATCCTCACCCTCGAAAAGAGTCACCTTGAGCCGACAGAACTTTACGCTGTAATGACTAAGCTCAGGAAACAGCTGATTAATCGAAGGGATGATATGTTCTTCGGTGTCAAGGCTAATCTGGGACTTGAAATCCTTCCTGGTGGACAAGTTGCAAAGCTGGAATTTTGAATGTCTATGACAGGGCCCTTGCGTACCTCGAAAAGTGGTTTGACTTCGAGAACTCCCCGTTTAAGATGCTCGCCGAATTGGATCTGCGCAAAGGTGCACCCACTACATTGGTGGTAATAAATGCGGGCAACCTTTTTGGCATTGACTTTCAAGAGGAAGGGGACGAACTCTACTCAGAGCTTTGTCTTTTGAAGGATGCTCTGCCTGGACTTCTAAAATGTGACGAGAAATCAAGCTCGATGTGGCTGAAGTTCTTAAAAGCGGTAAAGTGCCCCCTCTTGCAGAACCTAATGGAGCATGTCTACTCCATTCCCTGCAGCAATGCGTTCGTGGAACGCGTCTTCAGCGTGATGGGAAACTTGTGGACGGATGAAAGAAACCAACTAAGCGTCCCCAATGGTTAAGGCAGAACTTTGTGTGCGGTATAATTTGGTGTACAGCTGTGAAGAATTTGTAAAGATGGCGAGAGAAAACAAGAAGCTCATCCGAGCCGCTAAGTCGAATTCCAAGTACATATTCAAGTTCCGCGAATAAGGTTGTGAGTGTACTGCACATTATTGCGCGTGTAGGTATACATGCATTGTATACTTTTTAAAGCACTGAATAGCTCAGAAAAAATGACCAAAAAATTGAATTCTACTCGGAAGAACACGACTATTCCGATAAAGAGACTTCATTACACACATTTTTGAACAGTTGGCAGTATTTTTTTTTCCTGCGGCGGCTGTACGCCAGCGCGAGCCCCGATGTCAGTTGTCACCGCGGCAGATGAAAGGTGCACGTGTTCGTGCCCGTTACCTCCCTTTCTCTACCTCTCCTTTATATCCCACTCACCCTCTTCCACAAAGATGCTGAGATGTTACCCCTTCTTAGGGGCTTTATCCCACCTGGGAACATTGTTCGCTGCAGATGCCGCTCGTAGTGGTTTTAGGAACCGTAGTGGGGGCTGAGCGGGTTGAGAGACACGGGCGACGGAATGGCATTGTTGGCACGCCAGTTCCAGGCACGGCCGTTCGAGGAAGTTCAAGGCACGTTAGTTCAAGGCGCGGTGGTTTGTGAAAAACGCATTAAGTTCATCATTTCTGCAAGTTTCTGTCTGAAATGAAGGTTGTGTCTACGGATTTCAGCACCCAATTTTTAGTTTGGCTGAAAAGCTCGGCGGCAAATATTTTGTCAGCAAGCATACATAACGCTCGTTTGACTTTGAGTGCAAACATTAAACCAGAGACTAATTGATTCGCTCAGTGCTGTGTTTGTATGTACGTGGACATATTATATTGATGTTGAAGGAGGGTACAATAAATGCCATCGCATGTCGAAGATTTAACATGGATTTTGTTTATTTTCCACACAACCTCACCTTCGTGACCCCCCGCTGACGGGCCGGTTTTTTTTTTCTGGGAAAGGTGGCAACCCTAGATAGGCACCAGTAAGTCAGTGTTCTTTGCCTCTTTACCTGTGCCTTTTACCTACCTGTTAATGCACCACACTGGTATGCCTATTCTTCCTTACCCATTTTATATGCCTACTTTGTTTTACTGGTTTATGACTATGCTGTAGCGTGGAAGTGACGCCCAGTATACGCGAAGGAACATCTCGGCGACGCATGCATTTTGCACTTACTATGGGAGTTCGCTTTCGCGCTCTTCATCACCGTCCCTACTGGTACGCACAAACTTGAGCAGATCTCAAGCGACATCTGTACTTGTTCCCCGCCATCGGTGTCTACCGGGCTACGTATTCGTGGCAGTCCTCTGATTCAGAGCTCACATATGAGATTTCAGCTTTTGCGCTGTTCCGACCACTTGACCATGATGCTTCAGTACGTTTAACAAAGACTCCTCGGAACCAAAGACGGTTGTGTTTACAACAATTTGTCCCCTTGCTTTCCTTCTCGCAAGCACGCCCTTCAGGTGGTCGCCGACGTGCATAGGAAGTCCGAAGCCAGAACAAAAGTTTTGACTTGCAGTACGCGAGTTGTGACGGTAGGCGTATACCGCAGTTTTGTTAACGGCGTCAGCATTCCACGCGCAAAAAATGGCCTCTATACGACATGCACAGAATAAAATTTGCTTTATGCGCACAGTTTATGTTGCGCGACACTTGCAGCGCCTCGAAAAGGCGCGCGCGAAAAAGCCCGATCCGGCGATTGTGTCCGTCCGTTCCTCACTATTGATGGCCATGACGATTGGAGGTGAACGGGCAACGCGAAACCGATAATGCACCCCAAAAACAGTACGGCGACAAAGACCGACCAAACAACTGGTTCAGCGAGTAGAGGTTTTTCTGAGTGAGTACGAACTTTAATCAGGTCCTCAGGGTGAACGAAAGCCGGTGCCGAAGGCCCCGCCAATCAATCCGGCGGCTCCACCCAGGTCGGAGCCGGTAGACAGGTCCTTCGGCGACGGCCCGGCCCTCTGGACCAGCCTTGAGCTGAGCTATGAGCTCTGTGCTTTGAAGCGCTGAGTCCCATGAGGACTGGTCAGAAAGTCTGTACCCGCGTTGGCAGGGCACAGCCAGAGCATGTGCTCGAAAATTGTTGTATTCGTGGCCACAGTGCGAGCATACAGCAGGAAAGTCAAGATTGATCCTGCTTAGTGTCGTCGGTGTTATGTATGTTCGAGTCTGCAACTGTCTGTAAGTGATTGTTTGTGCTCTGTTGAGCTTTGTGTAAAGGAGGAGGAAAAGGTCGACGTCCTAACCTATGATGACGGGCGAGTTCGTGGTATGACACGAGCGGGTCTTTGTTAATCGAGGTTCCTGCAGGCTGAAGTTGAATCGAGGGGTGGACCGCAGACGCGGAAAGTGAGCTCTCGCGCCACTTGGTGTGCCCGCTCGTTTGAGTTGCAGGAAGGAGGTCCGGAAATGTTTCCCATATGAGCCGGGAACCATGTAATGTGTGAGGACGGGAAATTATCTTCGCCCCTTTCTTGGTAGAAGAGCTTGTTGACAACCGTAAGCTGCCTTCGAAGAGACGAGGGCAGCCGAAAAAGTTCTTATGGCTGTTCTGGAGTCCGAGTAAATGATAGATGCTCCCGTGCAGCTTTGAAGGGCCACCGCAATGGCCATTTCTTCTGCTTCGTGGGTGAAGTTAGTAACTACCGTGGCTGCGTTGACGAGCGAGCCATGGGTGTCCACCACGGAGACGGCGTCAGCGCCTCGATTCCAATATCTTGCAGCGTCAACAAAGAGGACTTGCGTTTCGTTGCGCATGATCTTGGCGAGTATGGCCTTGGCTCTCGCTTTTCTCCGTCCTTCGTTGTGGTCGGGTGTATGTTTCTGGGAATCGGATCAACTGTTATCGCTTGCGTGGCGTTTTTGCAAAGTTGTGACTTCTCTGGCGGCATGAAGAGGGGCTCCTTAGCCGTTTTGTTCCGGTTTTCGAAAAAACAATTAAAAAGACGTGGTTAGAAGATTTTACCTTTTCTTGAGCACTACGCCAGGAGATGATCTTGCAGTATGACTTGCGGTGGCAGTCACTTTCAATGTAAAATCAGACTTTTGCTGATGTTTTACATATTACTGAAATCATCGTGATCATAGCATTTAGCTCCACGTTCGTGCTTAATGTGCCGACAAAAGCATAAACCATTATTGTCCGTGGGAGGACATCCGCGGAACGCTCGATCGCTGCTGGTAAATCCGCAATCAAACATCCACTGGACTTCCACCGTATTTTAGAGTGCGGAAGTACGTTCTTTCTTTATCCGAAAATGTGCGTCCTCCGTTGTGTACGACGGATGTTATTTCTCGGACGTGGACGTTTGGCTCTAAATCGGACATCCAGTGGTTAAGTGTGGTCCATTGGATGTTGTGACGTCAGGGTACAGTACGAGCCGAAACTAGCTTTTAAAACATACTGTAATTACTTTTTCAGGGCGCACTCGCGCGCTTAGCACTACTTTTGCTAGGCTCTTGAGGGCTTGACCCTTCATTGGACGCAAAAAAAAAAAAAAACGACAAGTGAAAATATTCGTGTCAGTACCCCAAGCCCAGGATATGCGCAACATTGGCTTTTTGATCGACGATGTTCACAAGTATGAACGGCGCTACCAGTTCAAGACGGGTACAGTACGAGCCGAAACTAGCTTTTAAAAAACATACTGTAATTATTTTTCAGGGCGCACTCGCGCCCTGAAACTGAACTTTGGCCGGGTGGCTGAATCGGGTGACAGACAGGCAAACATATCGAAAGATAGACAGACAGACCAAAATTTCTGCGTTTAAGTTCCCCAAGAAAGACTATCGTCTTAAAAAAAAAAATTAAACACCATCTTCCCAAAGGGAACCCTGATGGGATGCGAAGCAGCAGCGTTGCGCACGGGTGGCATCACGGGTTGAACGGCGCTAACGCGGGTGCTGCGGTGAGCGCTGGAAGATTCGTTTGAAGAGATGGCTGGCGTAGGTCTTGTCGTTTCTTCAGAGTGGACACGGTCGCTGGACCGGAGCTGGCGCGCATTTCGCCTTGACTACCACGGCCTTGTGATCGGTGAAGTGCACGCTGAGAGGTTCCTGCGGACATTCGACGTCGAAGTGAAGCGGAGAGAAAGGTGACACGTACAGACGTTTCAACGCGTACGTTAGGCGCGCGTCAGGTTTATTGCGCGTGAACCGACGAGTCGGCGGTGTAGCGAGCGGCGGTCGCGGTAGCGGAGCGAGCGGCGGTAGCGGCAGGTGTTGCGGGCGAACGGGACGAGGCGGCAGCTGCGGGCGCTGCGGCGAGCGCGCGGCACGCGAGGGAGGGTAGCGATGCGGGCTTGTTGGCTGTCATGGTACTTGGATGTGGGCGCGAAAAGACAAGGACGAAGGGAAGAAGACACACACACTGGCGCTACTGACAACAAAAACGTTTATTTTCATTCACCAAGCCTACTTTATACCTTTTTTGCACCAGACATTCAAGTGACCACTATCATATAACATGAAAAACCAGCAATACAATCAACAACATACAGGGTTGAAAACCTCCTATGACGAAATTGACCGCTTCTGCATCACCGGCAACAAGACATACCTTAACACATGCGCAGGTAGTCTAATTCCTTTTTGCTCAAAGATAGTGACATTTTGCTAACACAAACTTTCGCCAAAATAGTCTATCTGTTCAGCTTCGATTACTAATCTAGTGATTTCGGACTTGTTCTTGCCAACTACAGCAGTCTGTTCAAAATTGGGTCGGCACGTGCATTTATGGCAGTGTAGCGCCAAAAACCCATCAGGGGAGTCTTGCCCACTTTGTTGCTGTGCTTTCTGAGCCTATCATGTGAGCAGCAAGCCGGTCGGCCCAATGTAAAACCGGCCGCATGACAAAGGAATCCGGTAAACGACGCACGTTTTGCACTGAACAAATGGCTTACTGTGCACCATAACCACTGATAGACTATTTTGGCGAAAGTTGTGTTAGCAAAACGTCACTATCTTTGAGCAAAAAGGAATTAGACTACCTGCGCATGTGTTAAGGTATGTCTGGTTGCCGGTGATGCAGAAGCGGTCAATTTCGTCATAGGAGGTTTTCAACCCTGTCATGTTGTTGATTGTATTTCTGGTTTTTCATGTTATATGCTAGTGGTCACGTGAATGTCGTGTGCAAAAAAGGTATAAAGTAGGCTTGGTGAATGAAAATAAACGTTTTTGTTGTCAGTAGCGCCAGTGTGTGTGTCTTCTTCCCTTCGTCCTTGTCTTTTCCGCGCCCACATCCAAGGCGAGGGAGAGTGATGTCAGCACGCACTGCGAGGGGAGCGTGACGTCAACGCGCAGCTGCGGCGTGACCTACTTGGCACCGCTCCAACACCTGCGGCGAGGGGGAGCGCGTTGCGGCGCGTTCGTACGGACGCAAGGGACAGCGTTACACAGGCTAGTCAAAGAGCTGCTTCGCATCTAAAATAGCGCGCCGTTTCCTGGCAGCGGCTTTGGCGATGGTGTTTGCGAGTCTCGAATGTGAAGTAAATGTTCTTCAAGTTGTCTACACTCCACAAGGCCCTTGATTGCTGTCACACTGGCTCACACACACACACACACACACACACACACACACACACACACACACACACACACACACACACACACACACACACACACAAAATATCTGCTGTTCCTCCCGCACATGGTCGGTCTCGGCATCGCGCGCTTCCCTTCGCCCCCGGCGGGCGCCTTAAAGGGACCGACAACTGATTTTTCTAAAAGATAGTTGACAAGAGTATGAAGTTGGGCATGTTGGTAATGCATAACTGATCACGTAGCGCAAATTTGACACAGGACAAGAGAGGGGACGAAGACGAGCGCTTACTTCCAACAAGGTTTATTTCGAGGAGCGTACACATATATACTCTCGAAATGCGAAAAAACAAACAAATCATTCAAGAAGCTCACAATCATTCAAGAAGCTCGAATAAACATTGTTGGAAGTAAGCGCTCGTCTTCGTCCCCCTCTCTTGTCCTGTGTCAAATTTTGCGCTACGTGATCAGTTATGATTTTTCTCGACCAGTTTTTTATGGCGCGACAGGAAGCTCACCCTTCGTAGCGTTTGTAGCTGCAGTGGTGTATCCGAAAGCACGTACTTATTTTATAAGCAGTATTTTTCTATCTGAAAGGCTCAAACACGCATGGAGGCTTGCTCCAGCAACGCTGAGAATTGGTAGCGATGCCAGCTAGCCCTTGTGAAAGCTATCGCTGTTCTGCTTTCGCAGGAGTTACTGTAACTATGCTTAACCACCCTTATTTTGATCTTTCCACCATTTTTGAAAATAGCAAGCTGTTACAATGAGATGTGTGGCTTTATACACCTTCCCGGTATTTGTACAGCGTTGTGTGGCGCCTGCGCCCAGGGTTGGCCTGCGCCTTTGTCATGATGGCTTGTCCCGGCGTCGTTACTCTCTCGATACACGAGCCAAGCCAAGTAATCGAAAACGTAACTGTGCATATGCACGGCCGCACCTAGTAGCAGCGCGCGTCATTCTGAGACGAAGTGTAGGTAGCAAAACGATGTCGCTCCAAATGTTAGCGACATGGAAACTGCGTGCATGGTTGCATGAGCACGCTGAAAAGTTGCTCAAGACGCGCTGACGAGCATGGGTTCATTACGTCACGCGAAGGCAGCGCCACTTTAACGCATACTACTAACGCAGGCTTATATGTACATTATTATGGAGTAATACCTTTTAATATAAAGAAACGAACAATATTTCAATACTAACAAAAAAATCGTCGACCGCGTACAGCAATCAACGGTCACGTGGCCGTCTTCATCGGATCATTCATGTTTTTTGCCGCCAGAGGCGCCACAGGTCATTTTTCGCGACTTTCAATTAAGAAATAAAAATATAAATCCATCTCTCACGAAAAAAACAGGGTTGGTTTGAGTCAGTGCAACGGACAATTTTTACATCAGTGGTGTCAACTCATTTCATATTCTGGACAGTTGTCGGTCCCTTTAAAGGGGCCCTGCAACACCTTTCTTACATTGTAGAAAGAAAAAGACAGGACGCCGACCAAGGAGGTGTCAAAAATATAATAAATAACGTTTCGGCTTCACACGGAAGCCTTGTTCACTAAGCTGGGAGGCCGATGCTTCCAGCTTAAATCCGCTAAAATAATCGCTTGAGGCATCTTGCATACGCAGAGGTAGATTGCCGTCGTTACGGTTAAGCGTGTTCCCTGTTGGTGTGGATAGTCAAAGATTCTAGATAGTGCCGTTTCATCCAGTTCTTTTCCCGGGCGATAACTGAAGCTTGGTCCCAGTCGAAGCCGTGGTGCGTATTTTCTGCGTGCTCTGCAAGGGCACTGGAATGACTTTTTTCTTTTTCACGTCATTCATGTGCTCCTTTAGACGTCGCTCGAAATTTCCGCTTTCCCCCACGTAGACATAATTGCAATCAGCGCAAGGAATCTTATAACAACGCCAGGGAACTTTTCCTTTTTTAGTTTGTCCTTGACGCTGACAAGCTCGTGACGTAGCTTGTGCTCGGAATATGGGCGACTTGCACATTATATCCACGCAGGACGCGTGCCAACGCTTCGCTGATGCCGGGAACGTACGGAATGGAGGCGCGGCGCTGGCTGAGGGAATCACGTGGCTCAGTCGGGCGTAGGGCTCGCTTCTCGGACGAAGCAATAAAACTTCTGGGGTACTTGCACGCTCCGAGTTCGCGTTGGATGCACGCTAAGTCGGAGTCTAAGTCTTCTGGCTTGCTGCAAATTCGTTGGGCTCTTTTAATTAAAGAAAAAGCCACAGACCGTTTGTGCTTATAGGATTGACGGACGCGAAATGAAGATATCGCCCACTATGTGTGTCCTTCCTGTGAACTTTGAACGACAGACATTGTCGGTCCCGCTGTACCAATACGTCAAGAAAAGGTAGACGGTCCAGGAGCTCTCCTCTTCCACGGTGAATTTTATAGCTTCCTCGATGCTATTCAAATGGTCGGTGAATGCGGCCAGGGCGTTTCTCTTTATGATGCAAAAAGCATCATCAACGTAGCGGAAGAATACTTTCGGAGGAGGCTCGAAGGAAGCCAGAGCCCGGCTTTCCACTGATTCCATAGCCAGGTTTGCCGCAGTTACGGACATCGAAGCGCCCATAGGGGCTCCATGCAGTTGCTTGTAAATGCCACCACGGAAAATAAAGTATGTATTCTTCAGACAGAAATCCAGTAGTCTTGCGAGATCCTGCACTTCAAACACGGTGCGCTCGCCCAGTTTTTCATCAGCCTGCAGGGCAGCTTTGCAGGCGCTCACAGCAAGTGCCACAGGAACACAGGTAAAAAGGGAAACGACGTCGAACGACACCATGATTTCATCGTCATCAGGGCTGGGCAAAGATACATTGAAATTGTATCGCGATACGATACAAGATACTCGGGCAAGAAGTATTTGAAATACAGATACAAGATACACCCGTAATAATTGTATCCGATACGATACTTCCCATTTGTATCTTAAGATACTTCGATACATATGCAAATTTTTTATTATAGACCTATATAATGAGCAGCAAAGGCCTATAGTAGAACTGTGTTTACTTGAAAATTTCTTAACTGCGACCAACTTTGTTTAATTTTAACAAAATACCTATTTCTATCACAAGATACAAACTTTTTGCTCAAGGTGTATTAGTTTTAATTCCTAAACAACCTATTGGGGTTTGTTTGGCTGCTTAACATGACAGCTCTTTAGCCGCTGCGCTGTTAGTGGTTTTTGCGTGACACTTCTGTAATTTAGGGGTGTCGCGGCTCTACTTGGCGACCAGCTAGTAGGTTCCCTAGCAAAATTCCCACAGAAAAACCAATAGCCTATTGGTTTATGAAACACCTATTGGTCTATTGGTTCTTATAGGTCTATTGGTTCCTATTGGTTCTTATAGGTCTATTGGTTCCTATAGGTCTATTGGTTCTTATAGGTCTATTGGTTCTTATAGGTCTACTGGTTCTTATAGGTCTATTGGTTCTGTATAGGTCTATTTGTTTTGTGTTTGCATATTTGAACTATATTAGCCTATTGGTAATGTATTAGTTTTGTATCTGTCTATTTGCCATTCATTAGCCCATCACAAATGGTCTTGCATAAATGCGTCGTTGGTGTCAGTTTTCATGCAGAAGGCCCACAATGTGGCAGCGCCCACTGCATGATAATCACAGTGGATGAATGAGGCAATATGTTCAAATATATTCTCATAATCAAAACTACAAGTGCTTCTTTCTGGCCCTTGATGATGTTGGCGATCTTGCGGGCGACTATTTTGCCAAGGCAACTATGTCTTGTGTCAATTTCTTCTGGACTGCCTCATCCGCACTCGAGGAAGTGCCTGAAAGATTCTGTAAATAAACAGAGCCATGAAATCAGAAAACAGTAACACATATTAATTAAAGTTTATACCTTTGAAGCAATGTATAGAAAGTAGGGCGGCACAGTGAGAAATTATCTAGACCTTCATTCGCTGCACATGTTCACAATGTTGCAGGAGCTGAACTATAGCAAAAAACTGAGTGAAATATTACACACCCAACTGTGGCCTATTGCGTGAAAGAAAACAGTATATCGGCAAAATTTTTCGGCAAAAAAGGAAGGAAGGAAAGGGCAATTTTTTTTTTAAAATTAAGCAGCGCCTTATCCCGTTTACACGCTTGCGTCCTGTGTTTTTGAGCTGTACCCAAGAATGAACTGCAAACTCGTCCTTAAATTACAGCAAACTCAATAATCACTTACTATCTGTGGACGTGCTCTTTTTCACGATGGTGGTGCGACTATCATACCTAGAGCATGCCACTAAATCTCAACTTAAAGATGGCATGAAATAAATTAAGCTAGGGTAGATTCACGATGAGGCAACAGTAATATGTAAGACTGTAGTAAAGGCAGCCTAGATTCCATATCATTGCAAGCCCAAACACAGCAGTCAGGCTACAATGAGTTCGATATAACACACGTGCTGCATGTTACGTGCTTATGCAATTAAGCCAACAACATTAATAAATCGCACCAGTGTAGTACATATGCTATGGACACTTTGTATAATGAATTATCATGTGGTCTTCATTGGTTCTTGTGACAATTATGTCGAACAAGTATGATAAGCCGAGTGGCGCGCACTACAACACACAAACCGCATCGACTAGAGCGTTTTACTATGAGGCGATAAATGCCTTTTCGGCTCAACATGCACGTTGTAATACTTACAAAGGGCTTGCGAGACTCCAACTACACTCACGAGCGCCTGTCCTTTACCTCTAATCTATGCTACGTTTTTGTGCATACGACAAACACAAAAACAAACTGCAATAATATATGCGCTCAATCATTCAACTTCTATTAGAGCGGGTGCACTTGCATCGAGGCATCGCTGGTCTCGCTGTCATCAATACCGGAGACAAAGGACGAGGACTTGTTATCCCGACCTTTCGGCTTGCGTCCCAAGTTTTGGATACAAAAAGAAAGGTGATATCAAATAAAAATAATCGGTCGAAATCCAAGACATTTATGGCTCAGAACGTCTCCATCTGGTGCACGCTGAACACAGTCTTCACGTTATCGTCGCGGAAGCACACTAAAGCAAACACCGTGTAAGCAGGCTTACGCGAAGCATCGAGATCACACAAAGCGCGCGCTAAGCAGGGTTCCAGGTACTCGAAGAACACCCGCCAAATTATGGCGCATTAATAGCCCAAAGTAGCCAAACGTAGCCCATAAAAATAGCCCAAAATAGCCAAACAATAAATCCAGACAAGACGTTTTATTTATTATTTACTGACACAGAGCGAGTTTGTACATGAAAGAACTGAATGTACAATGTATTAAGAAAGAGATCAAGCATGTAAAACAGTGCAAGGGAAAAAAATATGGTTACATGAAAAACTTGTCGAGTGGCATTTAAACGTTGCTTTGGTTAGGACACCCCACCCACACGTCGAAATGGTCCGCTTCTATCCTCTCTGGGTGGCCACACATATGCTAACACTTCTAAGCGCAAGTGAAAGAACCGGTGCTTGTGCACTACACAAATGTTCCAACATGTGTGCATGCCTCGTATGCACGCTTTCGGCTAGAAGGTGGCGCTATCGGAAGACGGTGCGGCCATTGAGAGTCGTTTAATTACAAGCAGAGGCAGACCGCCCCATACACACACATAGAAATGGTCTCGCTTCCATCCTCTGTGGGGTGGCCACACATATGCTAACACTTCTTCTAAGCGCAAGTAAAAGAACCGTCGCTTGTGCACTACACAAATGTTCCAACAATCGTGGCATGCCTCTAAAGTTGTATGCGTGCTGTCGGCTAGGAAGGTGGCACTTAAGTTTACCCAGCCCGCAACAGGTTGCACGGTCTTGCATTGTCGTCCTTCCGCGGCGTCGGCGACTGGGGCCCCACAATGTCATAGTCAGTTTCCGGTAAAGAAAGTCCTCCCTTTTTGTTGTCCACAAAACTAGGATTTGACACTCACGCACGCCGACAAAGGCCCTCTTGTTCCCTCCCCAGCGAGGAGCAAGCTGTGCGCTGTCCCGATGCATCGACAAAAGGACTCGCGCTTCCCTCCCTTGCACCCGCACCCCCCGTAACTATGTCGTGGGGCCGTCGCTACTATGGTTCAGTAAAGATAAGAAAAAAAAGGAAGTGCTTCTCGTTGTGGGGGCACGGCTTCAGAGAGACACACAACACGACTACTGAAAGCCCGCGGGTCGCACATTTCGTTCCCGCTTCATCCTTCCGAGAGAGGGACAAGATGCACAACGACCCCAGCACCCCCCTCCCTCGCCCTTTTCTTCCTTTTTTTCTTTAGGTGTAAAACACGCGTTGCTTTTTTTCTTCCTTATATCGCTCTGCCCGGTCAGTACCGGTCAGAAAGAAGGCGCGCGAAATGTCTATTGATGCACATTCACAACAATCTTGAAGCTAAACAACCACCAAGGGGTAGAAAAGACAATGAAATACGAGTTTTTTGAACGAAGCCAGAAAATAGCCCAATATAGCCAAATAGCCAAAGATGAAAAATCCCGCCACTCAAAAAAAAAGTAGCCCAATTTGGCTATTTATAGCCCAACCTGGCAACCCTGGCGCTAAGGCAGGCGACAGCCACGGGAGAGTATTTCGGCCGCGCGTTAAAAAAGTGCGGCCGGTGCGGCCCTCTGGCGGGGGTCTGGCCGTTTAGGAGAACACTGTAGTCGAGCGAGAGCCGGCGAGACGGAGACGCGGTGGCTCCGCCATCGTATCGATAGTATGCGCTGCCCTTCTGCGGTAGTGTTATGTTATTTCGCAGAGTAAAAAGCTGGGCTTGGTGTCCCTGACTACTGTGCGATGGAGTTAGAGAGGCCAGGATAGACGCACATCATTTATCTTTGTTATTCTAGAGTGCATGCTTGTTGACATCCGACCGTCAGTTCGTACGTGTTGCATATCGTGCTTTAATTGTGGTGGTAATTCTAATGCGGCCGGACTGCTCGCACTGGACGTACAAGATGTGCCCCCCTACCTCTAGGCCGCACACCTTGATTTAACAGCACTAACATTGTTTCATTTCGTTGTTGCTGCAAGTATAAATTCTGAGTGAACAAAGCAGTACAAAAGCGTGCACTGTCGGCGCAGAGCATTACGACGTTCGGCGACGAGTATGGCGAGTACGAACAGGTTCTGTCTTCGGGAGAAGAAGCGGCGCGGCGGAAATATGATGGGAATTCGCTAGAGCATATGGGCCCAACGATGACGGGCCGACCCCGAGTTTCGAGTGAGAGAGGCGTGTCGCCGCGCAACTGCACGACAAAACTCGTCGGGAAGAGAGACGTCGGCCGCCCAGCAACGAAGGGAATTCGATCCTGACTTGCGAGTGGCCAAAGCAGGAGCTCACGGACCGTTTAGCGGCGTCATATTATCATCGCTGTATCGACAGCTAAAATAGTACTTAGTAAAAACGCACCCAAAGCCAAGGAAAAGGCACCAGCTCCGCAGTTTTCATCAGTCTTCGCGACGCCAAGTCAGT